>NW_024070210.1:91578562-91671371 GCF_014754425.2 Oryx dammah
TTAGATGTACCACCCAACAAGTTTGAATGCCTTGCTCATTTTAAACACTTAGGGAAAAAGTAAAACAGTTTAAAGAAAATTCAGAAGTTAGTATCTGAATTCTTTTTTAATATTTCTTCCTTAGAAAACAATACCATTTAATTAATTTTTAAAACAATGCTGCACATCTGGAGAGAAGGTTATCAATTCATCAGTCTTTCAATAAATAGGTAGAGAAAATCATAACATACCTTTTTTTTTATTACTTGACCAGATTTTGTGGATTCTGAAACTCACCAGTGTGCTCTTCAAGAGTATATTTTATAGATATGTGGCTCAATACTTATTTCAAATCTTTCAACCAAAGAAGTGCTATTATATATCAAGTGGCAGTGAAATGATCTGAGCAGGTGTCAGATTAAACATAAAAATTACATATCATGATTGTATGAAATTTCTTAGCTATCTCAGATCTGCAAGAAGAGTTTGGATAGAACAGTTAATATAGGTTAAAGTTCTTTACATTCTTTGCAGACTCCATATCTGTATGGGTGCTAGTTCTCTTTGTGTTCCTAGTAAAAGGTTTTGGAGGTTATAGTTTTCTTAGTGAAAGTTTTTTGTTGTTGTTGTTTAACTGTGAGCATTCTGTTAATAAACATGAAAGGAGTGACTTCCACATTCTGAACATTATGGTATGAGCTACATCAGATTAAGAGAGTAAGCCATGGTTACAGTTTTGAACACATCTCACAGTCTTTTGCAAACAGATGATAAACAAGAGTACGATGGAGCATGAACAGAGCTGCCATGGGAGGCTTGTATAAGGTGTCTTAGGTCACTGACAGAGGAAGTCACTAATGGTGCCCAGTCTTCAGGGAAGAATCCTTTTGTCTTGCATGGTAATACTGAATGCCTTCCATAAAATAATTTAGATGTGGAATTACCACCAAGAAACATTCTGTCATCATACATATATTTCTGTCAAACCAACATGGACTGGATTGAGTTTCTTCTGAACAGTATTTGCTTGTAGTTCCAGTGGTTTCCCTTTTCTCATGTAGACCTGATTGCATAAGCACCCACTGGTACACCTTCCATTATTTATCCCAGGGTTTATGTTGTTAACTTTTACATGAGTACTGTAAAAGGGTTAAGAATCCTGATTCAGAGACTCAGTATAGCCATTTTGAAAAATCTGAATTTTTATTGTACTTGTTTCAGAAAAAAGATGGTGATAGAAAAAATTGTTAGCATTGTAAAGAGGTGCTCCAGAATTATCACTCTTGTAATACCTACCCTCTCCTTCTCTAACCTAGCCCCACTCTCTTATATTTTTCTTGGTTCCTTCATTTTCCTCCATCGAAACTTGTCTGCCTTGGGAATTGTCTCTCAAGTGTCTGACTACTATAATCCGTTTCTGCTTGTATAGAACTCATACAGAATGTTTCTATATGTATATTTTATGAGAAAAACCAACACATACTAACCAAAGAGTGTTAAGAAGTAGTCTTAGATAATATTCAGAGCATTAAATTGGAGCCTTTGGAAGACAGTTCACTTTTATTTTTTTCACTGGTTCTCAGCACCTATATGTTAACCAAATGGATAAAAGTCATTAAAAATATAGAAACTCTTAGGGGAGGTGAATTTCTTATAAACCAGTCCTCCAGATGATTCTGACAAGTAACTATCGGGTTTGAAAGCCATTCAAGTTTATTAATGTCTATGCTAGTTGGATCTTAAGTCCAATGGGAAAATACCATAGGGAAAGCAGAATTTTTTGATGCCTCTCAGATCACACATCAGCCATTGAAACAGGTATGCAAATAAATATACCATAGACTCCACAGATGGGTTTTACAACACAAGAATTTAAAACAGTAGTTTCCAAATAGTTATCATAATTACTGTATTAGTTTCCTATTACTGCTACATTACCACCAATTTAGTGGTGTATAACAACGCAAATTTATTATCTTACAATTCTAGAGGTCAAAGTCCAAAATGGGTCTTACCAAGCCAAAATCAAGGTGTTAGCACAGCTGTGTTTTCCTCTGGAAGTTCTAAGGGAAAATTCTTTTCCTTGCCTTTCCAGCTTCTAGAGAGAGGCTGCCCACATTCCTCAGTTCATAGCCTGTTGTATCTTCAGAGCCATCAATGACTGAGTTGTCTTTACACCACATCCCTATAACACTGACTCTTCTGCTTCCTGCTTTCCCTTACGGGATCCATACAGTTACGGTAGCCCACGTAGACAACCCAGGAAAATCTCATCTCAAAATTAGCTGTTCAGCCATCTTAATTCTCCCCTGCCATGCATCATTATATATTTATAGATTGTGTGGGGGAGACTCAGATCCTTTTGGGGGTCCATTATCTGTGTATCACCTCATGTATAGCACCTTTGGGGAGAAGAAGATGACTCAGATATTCATTCCTCATGTTTCAAGTTGAGGAAGAGTAGAAGGGTAAGGCCATGGCATTATGGAGGGCATTCTGATGCAGAGCCAAAGCCTAATGCCACAGATAAGCATGTACTCCCAGATCTTGATGTTGATGGTGATCACTCACTATTCCTAAAATTCAAATGGAGCCCTCCTGTGGGGATTATGGCCAGCTACCTAACCAAGCAATTCTTATTTATGGCAGTTTTACTTAACTCTGGTCAGTTCAGTTCAGTCACTCAGTCATGTCCAACTCTTTGTGACTCCATGGACTGCAGCACACCAGGCCTCCCTGTCCATCGCCAATTCCCGGAGTTACTCAGGCTCATGTCCATTGAGTCATTGATGCCATACAACCATCTCATCCTCTGTCATCCCATTCTCCTCCTGCCTTCAGGCTTTCCCAGTAGCAGGGTCTTTTCTAATGAGTCAGTTTTCTTCACATCAAGTGGCCGAAGTATTGGAATTTCAGCTTCAGCATCAGTCCTTCCAATGAATATTCAGGACTGATTTCCTTTAGGATGGACTGGTAGGATCTCCTTGCTGTCCAAAGGACTCTAAAGAGTCTTCTCCAACACCACAATTCAAAAGCATCAGTTCTTCAATGCTCAGCTTTCTTTATAGTCCAACTCTTAAGATCCATACATGACTACTGGAAAAACCATAGCTTTGACTAGATGGAATTTTGTTGGCAAAGTAATGTCCCTGCTTTTTAATATGCTGTTTAGGTTGATCATAACTTTTCTTCCCAGGAGCAAGCATCTTTTAATTTCTTGGCTGCAGTCACCCAGGAGCACTCAAATTAAGAGAAATTTGAAATTTTTCAAATCAGTCATATCAAATTAAATTTAATACATCTGTATTTTCCTGTTGCTGTCTTTTTGATGCTTCTTTAAGTCAGAATTTTTATTTCAAAGTTTTCACCAATTTTCATTTATTAGAATCTATTATATTAGCACTTCTCTGTGAAACATTGATTTATCTCAATAGATAATGGAAGCATGTCTCAAATGACATGACTTTTAATGCAGAAAGACATTTTAAAACATAAGTATTATCACATAATTATAGGCACAAATAATCATGCTGTTAAAACAACAGAATTCTAAAGTTATATTTTTAAAAATCATGCAAAGAAATTATTGTCTAGACAGCACTTTTCTGCCTACATGGTTCATAAGAATAAACTTAAGTAATCTTATTAAAGTTATAAAGTTAAATAATCATATGAAAATTAAATTATAAAGAATGTCAAAATGGAATGTGACTCACATCACTTATGGACTGGATTTGGTCAGGAGCAGTTGAATAGATCAATTGGAACTTGAGCTGAACATTGTATTATGGTTAATATTTGATATTTAATCAAGTAATATGATTTATTAGAGTAAAGCATACGTAAAAATGATTTAAGCAAATCGTAGAACTAACAAGTGAGTTCTTTGTGCAAGATTGGCAAAAAAATAGGGATACACTGAAATTTAGAACTAAAGTGCAGTGTGTTTGGAGGACTCTGCTTAGGTTTTTTTAAAGGTTTATTTTTTTTTATCAAAGTGTTGTAGGAATTTCTGTTTTTAAAATGAAAGGATGCTTATAAAAAAACGCAGCATAAGAAATTAAAAGTTTTTTCCTATTTTATGATGATACCCCTGGGGCTGGTATGTTAGGTGAAAGATAATAAAAGCTAACCTATCTATCTCAAAGCTTACTGATTGTGCTTTGAACCAAATAGTTGAGTTAGTTTTTCCTCTCCCTGAGAGCTAAATAAGGAAAGGAACTCTTTAAGTGTCCACTGCTGTCTCCTAGTGAAGTAGAGTCTAAAATTAGAGGGATAGTGGGGAGAAATAATTTAATACAATAGCAGAATAGGAGTTGGATTTTGCTGTAAGTTGGGTGGGAGAATTAGCATAAGTAGCAGTGGGCAGTAGGATAACGTTTATGCCGTTGGAACTCTTGTAATGGCTTAGTTATGACTCCTTTCCTGTTTGCATGGTCTCTTCTTTAGGAAACTCTCAGAGAAAACAAGCAAAGGTGCCATAGCTCAGTGAAAGGTGGGTGGCCAGTATAGAACTGTGCTCAGAGTACAGTGTTCTGGGCCATGTTCTCAAAGAGCTGAACTTATTCCTGAACATCAACGTTTTTTAAAGCAGTGCATCATCCTCCACCCAGCAAATGCCTGCCATAGCCAGTAATATGTTGGCTTGTCCATTTTCAGTTTGTAGTACAAAATAAATGAAAGCCAAGGACATTACAATTGGGAGGGAAGGAGAACTATTATTTAAAAGGCTTTTAAATGATGTCACTATATATTCTTTTAACAACATCCTCTAAAAGCCTTTGAACAAATAGTCCCTTCCCCCTCAGTTGTTAACAAAGACCAGGCTAGGGCCTGCTCTTTAAAAGGCTGTTAAATGGTGATACTATATTTTTTAATATCAACATCATTTAGAAACCTTTTAGAGAACAGTCCTCGTCACCCACAACTAACCAAAAAAAAAAAAAAAAAGGATGTGGGGGAAGGGATTACTTTTTTAAAGGCCTTTGGATGGTACTGTCAATAAATACAGCAATATTGTTTTAAAAGCCCTTTTCCAATGGTGATTCAGTTTTTTGATATGTACTTTTAACCTTAAGACCCTATGCTATCTGACAGATTGATGTTTTAACGTTGACTGAAAACTCAATTTACTAATAATCCCAGTAATGCCTTTTATTGAACAGTTTAAAAATCAATTTCACATATACAATCTCCTGTTATCCTCAGAACAGCTCGGCAGAGTAGACAGGATATGTATAATTAGCCCCATTTTACAGAAGAGAAAACCAGAAACGAAGTGAGGTTGGATTTAGCTAAGTTCTCACTGCTAACGTATGGCTGAAGTTGAAGCCGTAACCCCAGTCCTAACAGTTTGATTCAGTGCCCCATCCAGTGCCTCTGGCTACGTCTACTACTTTTTTTTTTAAGTGATACTCTCCATTGCTCTTTTCAACATGTACAAACACTGAGAGTTAATTCTTCATAATTAGCATAAAAGTGGAATTCTATAATTTCAGTACTCAAGGTAGATGGTAGGGGTCTTATCAATACGGTACTTCTGATGAAGTAAAGAAGTATAAATATCTCAAAGCATAGTAGTCTTCCTGTGATGTTAGGGCATTCAGACTTACCTGAGATTGTGCATCACATCATAAATTTTGTGTGCTTATGAAATTATCGCTTGAAATTCACTTTCAGGTATCTAGTTTATTATATAACTGATAATTTAAAAATCTAATCTCCTTTTATTGCTTTGCTTCTAAAAGTTATTCTGCTGACTAAGGATACTGATTCATAATTAAGATCATAAGATTCTCTCAGTTATCATCAGTCTTTGAAAGAAATCATAAATGCTGGTTGCTCCCACTTCCTGTAGATCTCTGAAGAAGAGGAAGAAGTTTCCCCACTAGCTTTCAGGACTGACCTTTATTTCCCTTTATCACAAGCAATACTTTCTGGTTTTTGAAAAAGGTAAAGAATCATAAATTATTTATTGCTTAACAGAAATGACAGTTAAAAGTGGTAAATTCTGATCTTTGTTCTGCCAGTGTTTTTTTCCTTTTGCTAATAAACGTTGCCTTTAATGATAACTAAAGACGAGTACTTTCAGCTCCAAAACACTTTCATGTGTATTATCTCACTGAATCCTTATGAAACAGTCCTACTAATTAAGTAGTATGACCCTTTATTTTCTTCGCTGATGGCTCAATGGGTAAAGAATCCGCCTGCAGTGCAGGAGACACAGGGGACGCAGGTTTGATCCCTGGGTGGGGAAGATCCCCTGGAGGAGGAATTGGCCACCCCTGCAGGATTCTTGCCTGGAGAATCCCATGGACAGAGGAGCCTGGTGGGCTACACAGAGTCGGACATGACTGAGCCCAGGGCACATAGCACCCTTTATTTTACAAATTCTGGCTCAAAGAAGTTAATAAGTTTCTTCTCATCAATAACTTTTAAGTTCTTCTAACCTAAAATTTAGTGTTTTCTTTCTTACCACTGCCAGCAGTAACTCTACCTGACAAGAAGGGAACCATAGCCTTTCTTGGTTCTGAGAGAAAGGTTTCGTATGCCAAACATTAGGGGTAGCCTGAGAGCACTTGGCCTGGTGCAGATACAGGCACTGAGGCCCCAGTCCTCGGTCTTCAGCCAGAAAAATTCATCCTCAGTTGACTTTACTGAAAGTAAAGGTGGATCATCAGAGGCTTTGCTGCCACAGACGTGGACTCCAGAGACTCTAAGGGTCCCATGTCGTAACCCACAGTCTCTCTCACCAGAGGCTTTGCTGCCACAGATGTGGACTCCAGAGGCTTTTAGGTTTCCTGTGTCGTAACCCACGGTCTTCTCCCCATCCCTACCTCCTCACTGGAGAATATAAAACATAGGCTTGGCAAAAAAGTTTGTTTGGGTTTTTCTTTAACATCTTGCAGGAAAACCTGAACAAACTTTTGGCTAACCCAGTATTTGTACACAGATCAGGAAAAAGTATGTGTGTGTGACAGGGAGAGCTAGCTACCTAGTTCTTTGCTCTCAGAGAACCCATTTCCCCAAACTTGCCCTACATCAGGAATTCCTCAGCAACTTACAGTTTGTCCGATTGGCATCTCTGATGTAAAAAGGATCCTTTTCTTCTTTGTTAGATTCAAAGAAAGTGTACCTACAGAGACCTGCTGCTTGAAAAGGGTAGTAATAAAAGTGCCTTTCCAGTTTGTACATCAGCTAAGACATCCTTCTTTCCCATCCTCGCTGACTTCATCTAGATGACATCCCCATCCCTCTGTCTCCTAAGTTACAGTTCATTTCAGTGCAGGCAGCATGGCCAGTTTTTAGATGCCATTGGCCCCTAATTTCATTTGTGTGGAACAGCTACCACTCCCCTCACATACTTTGATAAAGTACTATTATAAAGCCTGGCTTTCCCCCTTAGGGTCTCCCTTTGGATCTTGCTGTCCTATAGTAGATATTCTCAGCATGACCTCACTCAGAATTCTCTAGAAAATTCTTTGACAAAATCATTATTAATAGCAAGATGGCTTGTGTGAAGCTCCCAGATGTTGCATTTGGCCATTCCCTTCCCATCCTTCTGTTCCTTCCTCTTCGGAGGCCCATTCCATCATCTTACACCCTCTTCCTTCCCTTGTTATTCTCGTCTTGGGATCTATTCATCACTTGCCTCCATTCAGTGAAGATCTTGGTGTCTTTCACATAATCTCTCCAGCCCCACATCTCCCAGGAAGATCTCACTGTGTATACTATCAACCTGTGACATATGTAACCTCACAGACTCTTTGATCTGTTCCATTCCAAATTTTGACCTGTACAGAATTTCAACCAGATACTCTTTATTTCAACTGTGAAGTTATGTCTTACTCCCATACTTGTGCCTATCATGTTAACACCTTCAGGCCCTTCACTCCTCCAATATTTAGCCTAGATTTACAACAACCCTGAAAGATAGATGGTAGTTTCCCCATTTCACACATGTGAAAATTGAGGTCTCTAGAGTATGAGTAACTTTTTTAGTGTCATAGGCTTAGTAAGTTGCAGAGCCAGAGGTTCAATTCATCTATCTGGCTTCAAAGCTCAACACTTTCTACCCACTTCTTCACTGAGTGTATAAGGGAGGTACAGTCTACGACAGTCTGTGGTACAGGTTGCAGAGGGAGGAGTCAAGAGACGGGGAGGCCGGTTTGAATGAGCAAGCAGAAATAAGAGGCGAGCAAAGACTTGGGAGGTACAGCAAATCATTAATTATGATTAAAGATTTCCATACTGTTTGAAATTGTTTTCCATAAACTGCACTTCTTTTACAATTTCAAATTTAAAATTTTTTTAATAAGTGTCACTGATGGACTTGAACTAAGCTGGTGGTAGACAGCAGAAAAGAAGAAAATGAATACAAAAGACATCAGACTTCTCAAGTAGTTGTTGGAGGGAAATAAGGATGTCAAACACAATGCCATAGTTCAGTTCTGAGCTTGGTTCCAGAGGAAGAGGGTCTACCATTTTCTTTTTTCATATGATGTCATTGATATTGTCAGAAAGCAGGTGAACTACTAAGATCATGTGATTCTCAGATTTGTCAGATAACCACACATAATTGTTTTGTTCTCGTGTAGAATGCTCTGGTTCTGACGAAATTTATTGTAGCCCATTATTGGAAGGTTTATGCTAAACACTTTGGAAACCAGATTATTTTGGTTTTATTAGCACCCTACAGTCCATGGGGTCACAAAGAGTTGGACATGACTGAGCGACTTCACTTTCACATCACTTTAAGCCAGAAGTCAGAAAGGAAACATGAAAAAAAAAATAGTAGAATAGTATAACATATGTGTCCATAGTTCTGGAACTATTCCTCTATGAAAGTGGAATATATAATATATACAACTATTTAAAGGTAAATATACATCATTCTGGATTTCAGATTTATTAAAAAGTAGAATATTGACAGGATTATAAATTTTCCTTTGGGGAGAGGAAAGAATAGGATATTATAAACTGATTTTACCTTCCTCTCATCAGCTGTGGAAACAGAACACATGCTATATGGGAGTCAGTGAACATTTTGTAAAGGGCCAGAGAGTAAATATGTTCAACTTTGCAGACCACAGCCGTTCAACTGTGCTACTGTGGCAAAGCAGCCAGAGACAATTTAGAAATGAATGAAGTGTGGCAGTGTTCCAGTAAAACTTTGTGGACATTGAATTTTAATTTCTTATCATTTTAGTGTCACAAAATGTTATTTCTTTTTATTTTTTCAAACATTTAAAAACGTAAAGACCATTCTTAGCTCACAGACTAGACAAAAGCAGTGGATTAGTTTTGATTGACAGGCCAAGTTTGCTGGAGCCTGCTTAACACCATGCATGAAGTAAGGTTCTCACTAAATGTTTGTTGATAATGTACTCAGCTCTTTCTGCAAATACACTTTTATTTATTAGCAAATGACTAAAATAAGAGTAATTAGTGCAATCATTGATAATTTCTAGAATACCTTAATTTACATATACAAGGAAGAAGTTATCTTTAAAATTATAAACCATTTATTTAAAGTCATATTTGATGGAAAATATATATATTTATTTGAGTCTTATGTATATAGTTCTAGCTAACAGTTAAACAAATTTGCCCTTTGCTTTCTTTTTTTAGCTGAAGGATGATGGCTTTACAGAATTTTGTTGGTTTCTGCCAGACATTAACATGAATCAGCCATAGGTATACTGCCGTTTGCCTTTTTAAATCCTGTACTAGGTGCTAAGGGGCTTCCTTGGTGGCTCATGATAAAGAATTCACCTGTCAGTGAAGAAGACACCATTTTGATACCTGGTTCAGGAAGATCCCTTGGAGAAGGAAAGGAGAACCCACTCCAGTATTCTTACCTGGAAAATCCCATGGACAGAGAAGCCTGGCAGGCTTCAGTCCACGGGGTCGCAAAAGGATCAAACCCAACTCAGCAACTAAATAACAACTAGGTGTGTGAGTGTGTGTGTATTCTCAGTCGTGTGGGGTCTTTGTGACTCCCTGAACTATATAGCCTGCTAAGCCCCTCTGTCCATGAAATTTTCCAGGGAAGAATATTGGAGTAGGTTGCCGTTTCCTTAGGAGATCTTCCTGACCCAGGGATTGAACCCTTATCTCTTGCATCGGCAGGCAGAGTCTTTACCACTGTGCCACCTGGACCCAATACTAAATATTAAAGTGGGCTCACTTTCTACAGTTTACTGGGCAAATCAATACTCTAGCTTTCTGCATTACGGTTCTTACCAGTTGAGATTTACACTGGTTTAAAAAGTGCTAATTTTAAAGATGAAACTGCATCTTTAAAAAAAAAAAAAAAAAAAAGAAACTGCATCTTTATTTACAACTGTTTTCTGGTCATTTTTTATAAATCATATACCTAAATATATACTACCGTAAAATAAACCAAACAAAATTAGATACAAAGAAAGTATTTTATGTACTATAGACCTTTATATTTTTGAAGTCCAAAAACAGAGTAGATTGATAATATTTAAAAACGATTAAGTGTCTGAATGTGGTTTGAAGCAAAAGACTAGAAGACATTGTTTTCATAAAGCTTTATGTGGAAGTGTCATCTCTGAAATAGTAACGCAGATGTTGAACAAGGTTTATTCTTAGGCACTTACTTGATAACTCCCTGTTTTATTTTCAATTCTCATTTAAATTTTATAATTCAATCATTTTGAAAGAAGTTTTACAACTTTAATCTTAATAATCTCAAAAAAAAAAGCAGACACGCTATGTCATAAAGTAACTATTAGTGACTAGTTTGTATCCTATAAATCTAACTTGAGTTGATAATATGGTCCATTACCAGCTAACTGCACAGAGTATTTTTCATTTTACACTCTTCAGTTACTTTTTAGTGAAGTGTTAAAAAATATGAAGCTTTTCTCCTCTCTAAAATTGCACGCTGTCTGTCTGTTATTAGGAAGATAACAGCTCTTATAAATGTTTCAGTAAGCGCTAAGTAGACAGTTATGTGCACTCTCATTCCACGCTTATTTGCTTACTGTAATAAACTGATAAAATATGTGTGGTTTGTCTCTGTGTATCTACAGGCATCATGAGTCACATAGATTTCCTTTAGAAATAACGTTGTGTCTGCAGAATTGATTGGTTATTTTCATAAACCATCTAAAGGTACACAAATGACTTTTATTATTTAAACATACGCTGTGTAAAGATTTGTGAGGATTATCTCACTGTTACTTGATGCCTTTTGTTCTGTTAGCTCCAGAAGGGAGCTTTATATTTTAGAGTTATTACAGTTACTGAGCTAATTACCTTCTCAGGAATCATAGTGAGGATAACCCAAATCATTTGCTTATAATACAGCTAAATTTTTAATTCTGGAACATTGGCAATTAAGTAATTAAATCAAAACTTTAAAAATACTGTCTTTCATAGTATCCTCTTTATACAAGTTTCAATATTTAATGGAAAATAATGCTTTTACCTGAACTGGATACTTTTAAGAATTAGTGTTTGTATTATAGAAATCCTTCTAATTATTAAATTGTTCTTTGTGTGTACCTTAAGAAATATGGTATTTTTCATTTGTGCATAATCATATGTGTACTAGGAAATTCTTGGTCAAGTCATATCCTAAAACCGACAAATATTAATATTGATAATCTTCACTTAACACAGTAAGCTCCTGGAAAGACTGTAATATTTTTAGGAACAGTGTTGAGCACTCAGCATCTGTTAAGTATAGTTATGACCAATACTAGTAATATATTATCTGTAGATCTTTGTAGACTAAAGTGGAAAAATTATACTTTGAGTTCTAAAAATGAGTACAATTGTGTTTTATAAATTGAACATAAAATCAAGGAATAAATGGAGAGACAGATAATAAACATAGCAAATAAGCAAATTATGTGATTATGTGTATTGTATCCGAGAAGGTATTTTAAGTGATTATGGAAAAAGAAGAAAGGGGAATCAGAAGGAAGAGATGCAAATGGGCTAAACCTCATTATGAAGGAAACATTTGAGCAAAGGTATATCGGCACTGAGCCATGTGAGTATTTGGAGATAGTGCATTCCAGGAGGGAGTATCCAGTGCCAAGGCCCTGGGTGGGAGGCTTACTGGTGTGTGCAAGGAGCAGGAAGGGTGTTGAGGGTGGCTGGAGTGAAGGGAGTTGTGGGTTCAAAAGTAACAGGAAATGAGGTCAAAGAAATACAATGGGGCCAGGCCATATGGGGCCTTATCGGCCTTTATAAGAGTTTTTAGGTCTCATTTTCAATGAAATTGGGAGCCACTGAAGGGTTTTGAACAGAGAGGTGATATGATGTAACTTTATTTTAACTGATTCTTACTGGCTTCTGTTTTCAGTATGTGCTCTGTCGGATGCAAGAATAGGAGCAAGGAGACCAACTAGAAGGCTTTAGGAGTAATCCAGATGTGAGGTTGTGGTCGCTTACCATTCTCCCCAAGATACCCAAGGGAGACATAGAGTAAGAGAACAAAGACAGGCAAACCAGTCCTTTATTAGCCGGGCTTTTGCTCTGTAGCCTCAACATAGAGCTTCAGTGAGTAGTATGGGCACATCAAGAATTCCAAAGCAGGCTTTTAGATTGAACCATAAGAATTGCTAATTCCACTCTTTTTTTTTTTTCTCTTTATTTTTTGAGGTATAGTTGATGTACAAAATTATTTACATTTCAGATGAACAATATAGTAAGTCAGTTTTTAAAGGTTATGCTCCATTTATAGTAGTTATAAAATGTTGGCGGTATTCCCTGTGTTGTATGATATATGCTTGGAGCTTATTTAATTTATATATATTAGTTTGTGCCTCTTAACCTCCTACTCCCGTCTTTCCCCTTTCCCTTTCCTCTCATCATCGGTTACCAGTAGTCTGTTCTTACACCTGTGAGTCTACTTTCTTGTTGTTATATTCACTAGTATGTTTTCTTTTTTAGATTCTACATACAGTGTTTGTCTTTTTTTGTTTGACTTATTTCACTTAGCATAAAACCCTCCAAGTCCATCCATGTTGTTGCAGATGGCAAAATTTTTATTCTTTTTTATGACTGAGTGGTATTCCACTGTATCTATATGTGTGTGTATATGTATATTCACACCACATCTTCTCTATCCATTCACCTATTGATAGACATTTTGGTTGCTTCCAGATCTTGGCTATTGTAAATATGTTGTTAAGAACATAAAGTGCATGTAGTTTTTCAAATTAGTATTTTCTTTTTTTTTTTTTTTTTTGGATGCGTATCTAGGAGTGGAATTTCAGATGGTAGTTCTATTTTTAGTTTTTTGAGAAACTTCCATATTATATTCCACCAATGTAAATTGTAACACAACAATTGTTGGTGAGGATGTGGAGAAAGGGGAACCCACCTACATTATTGGTAGGAGTGTAAATTGGTGAAAAATAACATGGAGGTTTCTCAAAAGCGAAAAATAGAACTGCCATATTACATTCCACTCCTGGGTACACATCCCCCAAAAAGAAAACACTAATTTGAAAAACTGCATGCACTTCAGTGTTCATAGCAACATACTTACAATAGTCAAGGTCTGGAAGCAGCCAAAATGTCCATCAGTAGATGAATGGATAGAGAAGACGTGGTGTGTATTCTGATAGCTGTGAAGTGATATCTCATTGTGGTTTTAATTAGCATTTCTCTTATAATTAAAGATGTTGAGTATCTTTTCATGTGCCAGCTGGACATCTGTGTGTTGTCTTTGAAGAAATGTTTATTCAGATCTTCTGCCCATTTTTTAATTGGGTGGTTTGTTTTTTTGATGTTGAATTGTATGAGCTGTTTATGTATTTTGGGTATTAACTCCTTATCGGTCATATCATTCACAAATATTTTCTCCCGTCCAGTAGATTATCTTTTCATTTTGTCAGCAGTTCCTTTGCTGTGCAAAACTGTTAAGTTTAACGTAGTCCCATTTGTTTGTTTTTGCTTTTGTTTCTTTTGCTCTAATTCAACTCTTTGATCTACAGAATTGGTAGATTCATATGCTTGAACCTAATCAGATTCCATGCATGAGTTTCGCCATAACATCTCTACCAGGGCTTTAGGGGAAAGAATGAGAAAGTACATTCTCCCATTATAATTTTATTCCCCAGTCCCCCAGTTAGCATCCTGAAATCTGACTAATCCTGATTAGTAGTTGAGTTGGGAGGGTTAAATGACAGAAACTGAATTTGAACTGGTTTAAACCAAGGAAAAGGAGCAGAGGGTTCCACTTCCTAGAGTATTTTACAGAAAGCCACGCTTCAGAAATGGTAGGAATATGTCAGCTTTAAGAACCATCCAAACCAAAGATAGCAGCCGGGCTCTCTGTCTCATCTGTGCTTTGTTTTATTTCTTGCTGAGCAATATGGCAGGAAATGTGGCCACAGACATTAGAGTTTTAAATCTCAGACTTTTAGCCACTTGAGAGAGATTGACTCTACTTCCCAAGTGCCAAATCCAAAAATCCTAGAAAAGGTACTCATTGGGCCAGGCGTCCATTCCTGAGCCATTCCTTAATGTGGTCAGATCATGGGTTGTCATGAGAACATGCCAGCTGCATTAGGAACTGAATGGCAACATTCTTAGAAGATGGTCAGATGTGTTAGGCAGTCCCAGACATGACCTCTATAGGTGGAGCACTGGGGAGAAAGCACCTTTGAAAGACTAGCCTTTAGTCTTCAACCAGATAAAAGCAATCCTGAAACACTGAATTCTGATTCCTCAGTGTCTGTCATAAAACTTCCTTGATACTTCGTTGTCAGCCATCAGAAGACATTATAAGACATCAGAAACCCATAGAAATAATTATCCAGGTTATAAAATCAACTTTTACAAAGGAAAGTGAAAAGAAAAAAGTAGCTTCTACTATGTAAAGTAGGCTTCTCAGTAGCGAAGTGTGCTAGCCCAGGCGGTACCATTGTGAACATTCTGTAAAGGTGCCCTTAAGTGTAAGCTAGGTGTTTAGCTCATATTCCAGTCTCGGGCAGTTACAGCTGTACATGATAGTCCTACTCAGTGTTAATTTAGCTGTTTAGAGTAAGTGGATCTGGGAATTGTTGAGTGACCAAAAAATAAAGAAATGAATAGATATCAAAGAACTGTGAAGGGTATGAGATGTTGCCTCACTTTCAGGTTAACAAATTAGCCTGAGACAATTTCATGGCTACTGATAGAAGACGCAGACTCCTGTGTCAAAGGCAGAGGACAATTTATTACTCAGTAGCAGTAGCCAGGGGAACATCGTTCTTGCCACTTCCCCAGTTTTCACAGGGTGACACAATGAATGCTAGATATGACTGCACATGCGGTGTGTTGCTTTAGAGAAGAAGATTTTTAGCATAAAAGATCCCAACCTTTTATAAGGGTCTTTTGGTAAATCTGTTCAACCTTTGCGCCAGAGGGGAGGCACTGAACCGTTTCCAAAGACTGTTTGCTATACGTCCTGGAAAAGATTTTCAGGAGCAAAGCTGTTTGTTAATGCCTTTCCTTAGAAGCTGCGCAGAACTGTGAGAGAATATGGAGAACTATTCCTCAACAACTGGAGAAAGAAGGATGTGACATTGTGCCCTTAGGTCAGGGGTCAGCCAACTTTTTCTGTAATGGGTCCGGATGGTAAATCTGTTAGGTGTTGGAAGTACTCAGCTCTTCCACCGTAGAGCAGAAGAGCAACCATCCACAGTATGTCAAAGAATGCAAATGTCTATGTTCCAATAAAACTTAACGAGACCGGCAGCAGGTCATATTTGGCTTGTGGGCCAAAGATGGTCTGTTTGGTTCAGATTTTTCAAGTATCCTTAAACTTAAATCCTCATTTTCACAGCCACAGCCTAGGTCATTCTCTAATTAATTGACCTTTTACTGTTGTTTTAACATTTAGGAAAATAATCATTATTTATCAGTTGTAAAGTCAGAAAAGCCATCTTGGAATGTAAGCACCCGCAGACCATATGTGTGCTTCTGGAGTGTCGGTAACTAGTCTGATATACAAAACGTTGAACTAAAGCCTTGTTTTCTTGTCAGGATTAATTGTACTACATGTGGAAATTGGCAAAGGATTTGTGGAACCTACTGGTTTTCTTGAAGAAAATATCATCTGTGTAGTTAAGATATTAGAGGAGATTCACTAAATGTGACTTGTATGAACTTAGAAAATAGGTTAGAAAAAAATAGTCATTCTCATTTAGTCCATCTCTATAGTTAAAAAAAAAGAGCTGTATTATTACCCTCTAAATGCCATTTAGGAGCTATTTACTGTGAAAGAAAACGTAGGCTTTTTGCATTATCATAGATAAGCTTGGAGGATTGTTACAGAGGACCTTTTTAAATGCTAACTTCATTAAAGAGTGCTTCTTGAATTTGGCTGAGTGTGGAAAGAATGAGTGAAGACAATTACACTGTTTTTATTCCATTGCTGCACACTGCTTTAGCATCATTTTAACTATCATAATAAAAGGTGCAGAATTTTGAGACAAAGTGGACCATGTGTCCTAGAACTAGATTGAGAGAATTCAATAAACCAACTCAGACAAGTTGATAGCTCTTAAATGACATAAGGCCTGCCTTCAAAGAACCTTATATGAAGAGTGCTAATTCTTGGCTGCTTATAGCTCCAGATTCCTGCTTCTCTTCTGCTTTTCTATTTAACTCTTAGATTTTTGTTGATTCATTTTAAATGATTAGTATTATTATTAAGCTTTTTATATATCAGATATCAGTGGCATGGTGAACCTGTTGAACAGGTTAAATTATAATAGGAAATCTAGTTTGAGAGAGTACACTTGTTAGGAACAGATCTTGACTGGGCCTGTTTAATTACAAATTGTTTGTTTTTAAAGCCTTCCTATGTCAAGTCACATGCAGTACTTTGAAAGGAAAGACAGCCACCTTATGATTTTAGAATAGATGGGGTTATTTTTACTTAATATACTGCCATTGATTCCAGTCACAATTGAATTTAGCTCAAAGAGTCTAAAGTTCAGTGGAAACAAAAACAGGTGATTAGCCAAGAAAATATTGGCAGGGGGGCGGGGTGGGTGGAGGAATAAGGACATTTTGTTTTGTCAAACAACTGAATCATATTGTGGGGCTTTAAGAAATGAAACAGTGTGGTACTGATTTAGCAGTTCTATCAAAGTTCAAAAATGTCTCCAACTAAATAATTAGAATGTTTGCATTTACAGATAATTGAGGAAAAGCTAATCATTGAATCATGTACAGATGTTAAGTATTTGGAGGAAAATGATTAAATATAGAGTAAATATACCTAAATTCAGTTAAGTTCAGTTCAGTCGCTCAGTCATGTCTGACTCTTTGTGACCCCATGAATCACAGCACGCCAGGCCTCCCTGTCCATCACCAACTCCATGTTCATCCAAACTCATGTCCATCAAGTCGGTGATGCCATCCAGCCATGTCATCCTCTGTCATCCCCTTCTCCTCCTGCCCCCAATCCCTCCCAGCATCAGAGTCTTTTCCAATGAGTCAACTGTTCGTATGAGGTGACCAAAGTATTGGAGTTTCAGCTTTAGCATCAGTCCTTCCAAAGAACACCCAGGACTGATCTGCTCTAGAATGGACTGGTTGGATCTCCTTGCAGTCCAAGGGACTCTCTACCTAAATTAGTTCCTCATAAACTGAAAAATTGGAACCATAAGAGCTCTGGAAGAAAATGTAAATGAATAGTTAACCTGATCTTGAGGCAGGGGAAATCTTTGAATCATTAAAGCAAAGGAAGAACCACTTAAAAAGGAAGTTATAGTCTTTAGTTTACAGTGAAAGAAATTCAAGATGAAAAAAGTTAAAGGACTCAAGATTGGAAATGAAAGTGTAAGTATCTACTATAATGAAACATATTATAATCTGCCTATAATGAACTTATAGGCAGATATAAGTTCTGCCTTATATCTTATAGTTTGAAAGCCCAAAGAAGTCAAAAGATAAATTATTAAAAATAAAAAGAAAATTGGCAAAATGTCCAAAATATACCTAGGAAGAAAATAAAGTTTATAAACTCTGAAAGATATATATATTTATATAACTGCAATTATTCTCTTCTTTTTTAGATGTAGATTATCAAAATATTTTAATATATGCCTGGAGAGTACAGAAGAATTTTTATAATTTCTGACTTCATATCTATCTATGCGATACCCTACTATTGTATCTTATTGTGATTTATTTAATACTTTAGGGAAAATAGGAGTTAAATGTTATGAATTTTTACATATTTTCTAAGAATTAGTAATTATATTCACTAATTCACTTTTTTTTTTTCTTTTTCCACTGTGCAATAGGTCAGTACTCCTGTCTTTGTACCAGGGAAAACTCATGTGCTGCTTCATCGAATGAGTGGGAAAGGACTCGCTGCCCATTACTTCTTTCCAAGACAGCCTTGCATTTTTGGTGATAAGATGGTCTCTGTGCAAATAACACTGAATAATACCACTGATCAGAAGATAGAAAATATCCACGTAGGGGGAAAAAAGCTTCCTATGGGCATGCAAATGCATGTTTTTAATCCAATAGGTAAATATTAATTCTCATTTATTGCTTTAACTATATTTGATAAATGTTTATTTTTAAAATAAAGTAGAATACATATTATTTTAATGATTTTTACCAAACTCGGTTTATATTGGGTTGGCCAAAAAGTTCATTTGGGTTTTTCATTACCATGGCATGGTAGAACCTGAACGAACTTTTTGGCCAACCCAACATTAGTTTTTCCTTTTTAAACCAAATTTATCGTATAAGATAAATATATTTCTTTGCCCTTAGCAAATCAGGTGCCATCAATGGTGATAACCAGTACTGATGAAAGAATGGTTCTGGAGAATCAAAATTGCTTTGCATTTTTCCTACCTGCATCACCTACCCCCACCTCTTTTCCTGGTCAGCTTCCTTCCCTGCATGGTTTTACTTTGCCTTTTGGTTATAGTACCTCCTGCATCTTTTCTTCCCCATTTTCCTTCACGTTCTGTAGATTGAAATGTAAAGGGAGCAAAGGCTGAGAGGATGTATACCAATTCTGTCTTCCTCTTTCTGAAGGCAGAAAGCCCACATTATGTTTCTGAAGGCAGAAACGCCCACTGGTATTTTCACACATCATGTGTTTTAATCTGTTGCCACCATTTAAAAATCAGCATCTTTTCACACTAAAGGACAAACCCAGAAATCTCGCTGTTCATGGATAGAGCACAAGAGTATGGCGGTGCCCGTGCTTTATCCCCACCTGCTGCACAACCAGCTGACACCGAGTAGGCTGCCCCTGCTGTGCACCATGCGCCTTCCAGGCTGCCTCCGGGCCCGGTACATCATACTGTCTCCCCAGCTGCTACAGGAGATACACCTTCTTAGCATTAAGTGTAACAGTTGTATGGCTTACTTTGAATTTTTTAAATGGTACAGTAGTTAGAATGTTTAGCTCTATTTTGATTTTGTGTGAGTGGAGGCAGTCCTACAGTTTAGTTGAAAGAAGCTTCAGAAAAGACCTTAATTAAAAGTGGTATAAGGTTTCTGTCATTGAATCCTTGAAGTGTTACAATCAGGTCTACATAGTTCCTTTTTTATGATACTTGAGGTGAGCAAAGCCTTTTGACCAGGTAACTGTACCTTCTTTACTCATTATTTCCTATCATATAGTTATTCTGTCTTTCTCCATCTTTGCCTGAGTGAGCTCTTTGACATTGTTGAATTCTCTCCTCTGTCATTTTAATGAGACATTCAGTAAAAAAATCATCCTTTGTGTTATATTTTTTCCACAAAGATATAAAAAGTTCCTAATATTTAGATGAAATTTGGTAGCAGCCAAAGTAGAGAGAAGTAGAGTTAAAGTAAATTGATTTCAGAACCCACTTAATATCCTTTAAAAAAAATAATTTGGTAATTAAGACACCATTTAAAGAATACAGTGTGCTGATTCTTATTTATTTTGTGGTTAACATATTGCCAAGGAATTAAGAATATCCCAATTTGTGTTCTTTTTTTATTGCTTGCAATCCAGCTTTTTTTTAATCTAGTTAAAAAGTTACTTTAAGAAGCATCAAGCAACTGATATATGCATTGTCTGAAGGTTGAAAATGTTATCCAAAGGTTAAAACAGTAGAACAGTATTAACGTTTCTTTGAGCTGGCATAATGAGTTGATGAGTTGACCTTTTGTTGGCCTATGTAGAACAGAAGAAATAAATATAATAAATTTCAGAGTATGGCCTTCATATCAAAATAAAATATGAATATATATCATTGCCTCCGTACTAGTAATAGGCTTTCTTTTCTTAGGCAGATTTCCTGACCGTAGGGTTTCATTCATTTTGTTGGCATTTACTGGATACCCTCAAGATACAGAGCTCTTTCCCATGCAGTATAGATTCCCAGGCAGTAGATAACAGTAGAGCTCAGAGTATGATATATTTTAATTAGTCCTCCAGAAACATCCTAAGGGTGCAACGAAATACTGCATTTTCATATTTTTGTGAAATAAAGGAAGATACTTGTGTTCTTTAATAAGCACATATACGTATGTTAAGGAGTCAGTGACTTTCTTATTTGTCACCAGTCTGTTCTCTTTTTCTCTGTAATATGAGAAAACTTTTTTGTCAGGATTTTGCCCTTCCTTTAGCATGAAACTGGATTCCTTGCAAGAGTGATAGGAATAAAGTGCCATTTTCCCACAAAGATCAGGTACATGTACACAGGAAATTTAAAACACACACACACACACACACACACCCCCAAAAGAGTAGCCTTAGGCTCTCTGCACTATATTCAGCAACTCTATGTTAACACTTGACAAGTTTGAGTTCAGCTAAGATTTCACTAGTTACTACACAACTGCCCCGTCATAGTAGACAGCATCCTGTGTGATTTCATTTTTCATTATTAATATAGTGGTATAATAGAACCAGTGTTTTTCAGCCATTTCTGCATAACCCTCTCATGTCTATTGTGATGATTCAGAACCAGTATTCAACTGTAGACCCCTGCCTGAATAAACTTTTCCAGTGTATTATAGTAGGCTTCAAATATTATAAAAATCTGTTATATGAATAATTTTATGCTGATCACTTTGCTCTTGAAAGTTAAAGTGTCCGAATTCATGTCCGCTCAGTCATGTCTGACTGTTTTTGACCACATGGACTATAGCCTACCAGGCTCCTCAGTCCATGGAATTTTGCAGGTAAGAGTACCGGAGTAGGTTGCCATTTCCTTCTCCAGGGGATCTTCCCGACCCAGGGATCGAACTGGGTCTCCCGCATTGCAGGCACATGCTTTACCATCTGAACCACCAGGGAAGCCCCTCTGCTGCTGAAGCTTTTATATAATAAAACATACCATTGATCATGAACTAGCCTCCAGAATCAGTATGGCACTCAGCTCGCAGTTAATTATCTTAAGACTGAGGGTGTTATGAAACTGTGTCAGACAGTGACATCATCAAGGCATCCTAAGAACTGTCACTTGGTCAAATGAGATGTGAGGATACATGATATAGAAAGATGTAGTCCCGAGTGCCATCGTTTTTTGGAGATGACAGCATTTGCTACCAATGTGATGTCAGGTACAAACAAGACCAAACCCCAGTATATCTGTGGCACAGAAGAAAGCATCAAGGATTCAGTGAAGAAGAGCACTGAACAGTGTGACTGACAGCTGTGAACTGATAAGGTTTAGGCTTTAGGAGAAATGCAAGAAAACTATCATTGTAGTATTTACAGTAAAGCCTGTTTGTCAAAGATTAAGTAGCAAGGCTTCTGGGGTACTTACATACCCTCCTGGTAAATGTTAGGTTTACAAATAAATGGAATTCCAACTAGAATCAGCACACCAATAGCACTTTAAAAGTCAGCCTCAAATACCTTCTTATAGTGCTTAATCTTCATTTAGGCTTTTAGATATAAAAATACTTCTTAATATTTTAAGCTTATTGAATTATTTTGTCCTACCTGTACCATGATTTCTGTAATGATTAGCATTAAATGGGAAATTATACCTATCACAAGCCCTAGGATAATCACAGTCTATTGGACCATTGTGTGATTGCTAAAATATAGTTACATCCAGTAATGCAGCTAACAATACAACCACAGTTATACTGGAGACTTTAAACAAAGTAGAAGTCAAAAGCGAATGGTTTCTATTTAAATATAGAATATATACAAATATTTATACTAAATAGGTATATGTTTAAGATCCCTTACTATTCTAATGTATAGCGTTACTGTTTGACTCTGGAGCCATAAGCAGTGTAAAATCGTGTTATTGTTTATCTTGAGTTTTATTATTATCAACCAGTACTGTATATTGAAGCAGTTATTTCCCACACTTGATTAGTTGATAGGTGAAGGTTCAGAAATTACACATCTACAAAATGTCAGTTTATAATTTGTTTTTTCAAGATAACATAATCTGCTACTAAATTTTCTTTGAGTAATTCTTCAAATAATACAATTAGACTTACTGTTTTGGTTCATATAATGCCAGTTATCTTCAGTAATACCTGAGGACAAGTTAATTTCTTCTTCCAACTTTGCTTTAATTTGCATGCTTTAAATTTTGGACTTTTTCCCCTGTGAAAATTTAGGACATTGCTGAAAATGTATTTTTCATATCTAGACTAAATATTTCATAGTTTTAAGTACATAATCTCTTATAAAACCCAGAGTCTGGTACAGATGTTCGAAACGGGAAAACATTTATTTCCTTCTCACCTTCAGTTCCTATCAAGACACAATTGTAAAACATGGAATTTCTCAGGATGAGCTCTATTTCTGAAACAAATAGATGTAATATGTTCATTGTAGTTATGTGCAGAATTAAGTTGTGAAAAAGAAAGCCTTGAGGTGAAATTACTTTATAATTTGTTTTAATACCGTTAGTTTCAAATTATTCTTACAAATTATCATTAAATTTGACTATTTTAACCAAACCACAAATATTACATATGTTTTCAGTGTTTAGTTTCCCTCTTTTTCACTTCCTCTGTGTTTTCATGTCTAAATTATCTTATTTCCTAGAATCTCTTGAGCCTGCGGGATCCATTACTGTTTCAATGGGTATTGACTTTTGTGATTCCACTCAGACTGCCAGTTTCCAGTTGTGGTAAGTTCAGTTGTTCTGTGTTTCTTGTTACTATAAACAATAGCAGATCAAAATCAAGACTTTCAAAAGCTTTTTCTATGAGAGAAAATATTTACACAATCGTGTTTTTCTTTGGCAGTATTTAGACTGCTGTGAAATAGTTGCACGTATTACATGTGATATATGTATTTTTAGTATTTGTTACACAGATAGCCATTACAGTCTGCTGTATGAACTGCAGTCCACTGATGGGCCACAGGCCATGGCGTCGCAGAGTCAGACACGACTGAACGACTAACACTTTTCTTTCTTCCATACATAGTTAAACTTCAGTTTATTCAGTTCAGTTCAGTGCAGTCACTCAGTTGTGTCTGACTCTTTGCGACCCCATGAACCACAGCACGCCAGGCCTCCCTGTCCATCACCAACTCCCAGAGTCCACCCAAACCCATGTCCATTGTGTTGGTGATGCCATCCAACCATCTCATCCTCTGTCTTCCCCTACTCCTCCTGCCTTCAATCTTTCCCAGCATCAGGGTCTTTTCAGATGAGTCAGCTCTTTGCATCAAGTGGCCAAAATATTGGAGTTTCAGCTTCAACATCAGTTCAGTTCAGTTCAGTCGCTCAGTCGTGTCCAACTCTTTGTGACCCCATGAAGCAGCACACCAGGCCTCCCTGTCCATCACCCAACTCCCAGCGCCTATCCAAACTCATGTCCATCGAGTCCGTGATGCCATCCAGCCATCTCATCCTCTGTCTTCCCCTTCTCCTCCTGCCCCGAATCCTTCCCAGCATCAGGGTCTTTTCCAATGAGTCAACTCTTTGCATGAGGTGGCCAAAGTACTGGAGTTTCAGCTTCAGCATCATTCCTTCCAGTGAACACCCAGGACTGATCTCCTTTAGAGTGGACTGGTTGGATCTCCTTGCAGTCCAAGGGACCCTCAAGAGTCTTCTCCAATACCACAGTTCAAAAGCATCAATTCTTCGGCACTCAGCTTTCTTCACAGTCCAACTCTCACACCCATACATGACTACTGGAAAAACCATAGCCTTGACTAGACGGACCTTAGTTGGCAAAGTAGTGTCTCTGCTTTTGAATATGCTATCCAGGTTGGTCATAACTTTTCTTCCAAGGAGAAGCGTCTTTTAATTTCATGGCTGCAGTCACCATCTGCAGTGATTTTGGAGCCCCAAAAAATAAAGTCTGACACTATTTCCCCATCTATTGCCCATGAAGTGATGGTACCAAATGCCATGGTCTTCATTTTCTGAATGTTGAACTTTAAGCCAACTTTTTCGCTCTCCTCTTTCACTTTCATCAGGAGGCTTTTTAGTTCCTCTTCACTTTCTGCCATAAGGGTGGTGTCATCTGCATATCTGAGGTTATTGATATTTCTCCCGGCAATCTTGATTCCAGCTTGTGCTTCATCCAGCCCAGCGATTCTCATGATGTACTCCACATATAAGTTAAATAAGCAGGGTAACAGTATACAGCCTTGACGTACTTCTTTTCCTATTTGGAACCAGTCTGTTGTTCCATGTCCAGTTCTAACTGTTGCTTCCTGACCTGCATACAGGTTTCTCAAGAGGCAGATCAGGTGGTCTAGTATTCCCATGTCTTTAAGAATTTTCCAGTTTATAGTGATCCACATAGTCAGTTTGCTAGAGCCTGCTAAATATTTTTCTTTTCTTTTTTTTTTTCCTTATCTTTATGCTTTTGTAAAATTTATGAGAAAATTCATGAGGAGAACTCAGGAGAAATTAAATTTCATAATATTGTTGGCTAGCCCAGGGAAGATACCTTTTGAAACATTTTATATGGTATCTTAAGCCCCTAAAGTGGAGGATTACTGATTCTGTCAGTACCAAAAACCAATACATTTTTCCCTTTTCACTTTAATTTACAAACTGCTTTTTGATGAAATTCAAAAGAGAACATTTATCAGTTGGCAAAGGTTTCATAGGTGAATACTATTTTAAAGAGCTTTTCTAGGATTGAGATTTTTCATTGTTATTGTTTTATATAATGTTTTATACACTTCTGATGAAATCCAGAAACTGTTAGCAAACTAGCTGTATTTGTGTGTCTTTAAGAATTATCTTTTGAACTCATTTCTTTTATATTTTTCTGATTTAAGATATAATTTGTTATTTTGATTTGAAGTCCTTTGTTCTTATTCTGAGAAAAATTGAGACATTTTATTTATCTAAATTTTAGGTAGCTTCTAACAGAATTTGTTATGATAAAAACCTCCAGATTAGGAAATATACAGACACTTTTAAATAAGTTTATAGGTTAAGTATAATGAATCTTTCTTTTTCATATACCTTTTCAATACTAGTAAGTCAGGCCTAATATTATACCATTTATTGCTGAGAACCTGCAATGATGAATATAAGCAATGTAGCATAACACATTGATTTTATGCAGATTATCACCTTTATGTTTTGGGAGGTCTGCTATATTAGTGATATATAAAAACTGATTACTTTTCCCAACATTGCCTAGTAATTGTTTATTATTTTTCTATTAGACAAACAACACAGATCAATATTACTGAGCACAAGACTATGAGTAACATCACTCTAAATAGATTTGCCTCCAACACCAGAGGTATATTCATTTTAATGATTTCGACAATGTGAACCCAATGACAAAGCTTATGCACTAAGTTAGGGCAAAATTAAGAACTAAAAAAATTCTTTTTTCTCTTCAGTTTATATTAAAAACCTTTTTTTAAAAAAATTATTTATTTTAATTGGAGGCTAATTACTTTACAGTATTGTAGTGGTTTTTGCCATACATTTGTGCAGTGAAGGGCTTTTAAAAATATTTTTTCACTACAAAGATTTTCTGTTTAGTTCATTAGATAAGATTTACATCTTGTCTTTGACAATTAACTAAGTCTCTTTAGGGAAAAATATTTAGATAATGTTTGATTTCTATTTCCATTGGAAAGTATATATGAATAATTTTTTCTCAGATTCTCTTAAACTAATTTTAGGAAAATGATTAATTTGTTTTAGACAGAAAATAGCCTTAGATATTATAAGCATCTGCATTAATATGTTTTTCTATTGTGAAGGTATGAATTAGTTATTTATTGTAGATTTGTATTAAGTACATAACCATACTATATCAAAAATTATTTTTGTGTGTATTCCAAAAGAACACTTTATCTTACATCAAATGTAATTGATCCTGAAGCAATGTAATCACAATTACTCACTTTCTTAATTGGCCTGCCCAAAATCAGAAAATGGAAACCGATCGACAGTGTTTAAATCAATAGCTTCATAGTAGTGCTAGTGGAGGTAGGGAGATAATGGTAATGGGTAGATCAATTGGTCTTAGATGCCAATCACTGACTGTGCCTTTTGCATAGTAAATAGCACTTTTTGCTTAGTGATGTGCTGTATTAGTGTTGGTAGTTCAATAAAAAGGGAGGGGAAAGCAAGAATGGCTGATATTGAATTTTTCCTTCAAAATATGTAATCCCAATCAGTATATAAAATTGTGGGTAATAAGAGCATATTTGATAGGAAGCCTTCAGAAATACTGAGAACTTGGATTATGAGCCCTTCAGGTACACTTCTGTTTACTTATAGAAAAGGAACAAAAGTGAAATGATCCTACTTTAGCTTCTAGATTAACTCTCTGTATTGTTATAGTTATATGATGCACATATAGACAGATAAAGCTATTATATATAACTGCATAGTTATATGGATACTTGGTAAGTATTAATGTCTCTTCTTTGGCTTTGCATTTTAAATGGTCATCAAATTAAGTCCTTGATTAAATGTGTATAATATACATAAATGTGTCTTTCTAAAAGTAGATGCAGTGCATAAACAGGTCTCACCCTTGTTACCAGCGGATATTAATGTATTAACTAGTATGAAAACTTATATGGCTTGGCTCAAGTTAGAGGACTGAGCACTAACATCCACCCTTCTTTTTGCCCCAAATCATTAAAAAGTCAGAAAATACATTCTTTAATAGAAAATGAGCACTAAAAAGAGAAAGAGTGCTATTAGCTGACCAGAAATTGTGAAGAATTATTGGCAGTTAGAAAGCAAATGGGAGCAGATATACAATAACAGAGAAAATAAAAACCACGGAGCAGAGCGCTTATGGGAGAAAATACTATAATGGTAAGAACAAAGCTGACAGAATCTCAAACACAAAGTGAACAAGTGAAAAGAAAAGTGAGGGCGAGACAGTGTTAGGGAATTAAAGAGCTACTTCCAAACCCCAGTTCCCCAACCCTTCCCCTAGCAGCAGGCAGAATACACATTTAATCAGACCTAAGAATTCCCCTGTAAAGAAAGTGAACAGCTACTTGCCTGGGAAGGACTTTTGGTAAGAATGTGGGGGCCTACGAGAGCAGCAAGGGTTGAGTTTATAGGAAGGAAGCAGGATAGTCAAAGATGAAATGAAATGCAGTTCTACCCAAGAGAAGGATATTGTCAAGTCATCTACACTAGGATAAAGCCAATCTTGCATCTGTTGGTAGAGAGATAAGGCCATTGCCTACCTGCCTCCCAGCTTCACGACCAGGTAACCAGTCATGTCTCACCCACTTAAGAAAACTCCAGCCAGCCCAGCAGGGTGGAAGAGATCCATAGAAATACCACTCACTCACATGTATGGAGTAGTGCTACGTGCTGCACACTATTCTAAACACTTGGCATTGTGTGTGTTAATTTACTTAATTCTCAGAACATTCCTATGAAGTGAGTAGTAGTAGTATCCCATTTTAGAGATAAATAAACTAAGGCATAGGAAGAAAACTTATCTAAAATCTTATAGCTAACATGCAGAACTTGCTGTGTTCATTAATCAAAGCTAGTCCTTCATTATAAATACAGACAGACAGCTTAGGATGACCAGACTTTACAAGAAAGGCATCAGTTTGAAAGGGAAGGCTCAAAATGACTAACAAAGACTAACCAGTCATGAAGGGAGCAGACAATCTGAGAAGGAGACAAGATATCTTTAAAAATTATAACTACTATCTGATTCCAGAGGACACTTTATCTATAAAGCAAGAATTTATTGCTTACTTTGAGAAAGAGTAATTAGACAATTTAAAGTTATTCTTAGGGATTTAAAGACATAATTCCAAAAGGAATTCAGTAGGTGGATGATAGACTGGATGCAGCTGAAGTCTGATTTAGTATTCTATAAGAGGGTCTCCGTGAGTGAAATCAAGTAGAACAGAAGGCAAAAAGACAGGGATGGAAAATATGAAAGAAAAGTTAAAAGAAGCAATTCATCTAATAGGTCTGGAAGGAAAGAAGAGAGACAATGGAGAAAAGAAACACAGAAATTAGAGGAGAAAATTTTCCCAAGCAAATGAAATGTACAAGCCTTCAGATTGAAAGGCCCCATCAAAGGCCAAACAGGATGAATGTGAACAACTAGCAAAAAGGCCACATTCTTGTAGAATTTTCGATAAGGAGAAAACCACTTTAGTATCTTTCAGAGAGACGAAAAGCAGCTTACCTAAAAATGAACAAAAATGTGAATGGAATCAGATTTCTCCTCAATAGCGTCATCAGTTCTGGTGACCAGAGGCAAAGGACATAACCTTGAAAATTTTGAGGAAGCCAAATGGACATGTTTGAGAAAAGCAAAGATTCCATCAGTTTACCCCCCAACGACCTTTTCTTGAAAGGATTACTCAAAGATACAGTTAGTAAAAAAAAAAAAAATTTAATCTGTGACAGAGACAAATAGAATAAAAAAATAGAGAAAGAATTCTACCCGTAAAATCCATCGATATGTAAAAATAATTGTTCATACCTAATGTAAAAAATAAACTAATGATCTGGAACAAAAAAAAAATCTCAAAAAAAAAAAAAAAACCAAACAAACAAAAAAGGCAAAAAAATCTCAACATGAACAAGTATGAGGAGGAGTGATGGTGTTCTTGTCATGCTTCACAAGAGAATTGACTGATGGCAAAAAGAAGTTTAAATATGGTTTAAAATGTTAAAGCTAACCTCTAAATTAACAAAAATATGATGCTTATAACATCTAAATGACGAAAGGAAAGATGAAAAGGAGTGCTTAAAACTTGACCAGTTTAACAAAGCAGGAAAAGAAAAAAGCATGGTAAATACAAAACAAAATAAGATGACTGAAAGGGGCCACACATACTAGTTATCAGAATTCAGGTCCATAAGTTGATTTCCAAGTGGAAATATACTGAGCTTGTAAAAACACAATTAAGCATATACTATTTATAAAAACCCCACCTAAAAGAGGGTGCCACAGAAAAATTGAAAATAAAAAAATAAAATGTATATTTGTGTGTGTTTATTATCAGACATACAAGTTACCTATCACCACATGAAATATCAGAAGCTTTCTCTTTTAAGTCAGAAAAACAAAGTTTTACCCTCTTTTTCAGCACTTTCAGATTTTTATGGAAGTTCTAGCAAATAAAAAAGACAAGTAAAAATAGTCAGAGGTATAAATCTGGAAAGACAAAAGATTATCATTTCTATCCAACATGTAATTACCAACCCACAAAGTCTTAGAATCAATGAGTTTAGGGCAATGGTATGAATCATTATGTGAAAATCATTAGCATTTCCATATAGTAGGAATGACCAATTTTAAAACATTATGAGTAAAATTATTCTGTTTATAAGAACAACAAAAGGAATAATCAATTAACAAGAAATACATGATACCTATGTGGGAATTTTTTAAAAACCTGAAACTTTCCTGAAGGCCATAAAAAGATGATATAAATAAAAGTAATAAATCTGCTGTGTTCCTAAATGGGAGATCAGACTCTCCCACTTGTTGGTCTTCAAATTCACTGTGATTCTGAGCTAAATTCTAGTAAACCTTTTCAAGGACCTTGACAAATTTCTAAAATTCACCTGGATAAAAGGATGTCCAAGTAAAGTCAAAACAAAAAATTTATGAAAAAAGCCCTTTTTCAGTAATAACTTCAAAGTATTCTTTAAGGTCACAAGAATATTTTTATTCACTGTAATTGGCTATTGGCACAGGAGTTAGTGAAACAAAACAGAATTTACAGATTTTGTATATCATGAAGGTGACATTTCATATTAGTTAGGGTGACATTTCATGTCAATTGTATATGGACCGTTTTCTGGAAAAAAATAAAGATACCTTCTTCCCACAGATTACTCCAAAGTAAATTCCAGATGGATTTATTATTTAATCATAGAAACTATAAAAAGTATTTAGAAATAATATAAACAAATAATTTTATACTCTTTGTGGAGGGAGGGGAGCGAGCAAAATTCAAGCAAGACACAATATCCGGAAAGATACAGAGAAAAAGTGACATTGAAACTTTAAAGCTTCTCTACAAAAGAAGAAAATACTGATGTTATAACAGGTGAGAGAGAGCGAGAAAGTATTACAGCATTTTTAGCAAACGAAAGTTTAGTTACCAGAATATATAAAGAACTCTCGCAAATTTCAATATAAAAGAATCTAATATGAAGGGGGAGAAAGTTTGAGAATAGTCCATTTGCAGAAAATGAAATGCAGAAAGCCAATAACAATAATATATACAACATTGGTAATAGGGAAATTTTAAAAAATTCATTCAAATAGAAAAAGACTTGCAAAATTCTTAAATAATTTTAATGCCTGACAAGGAAGGTACAGAAAAATATGTATTCTTATTTACTGTTTGTGGGATTTCAAGTTGGTACCACTTTTTTTTAGGTTAGTTTGGCAGTATTTATCATGTATTAAATATTCATAAACTAAACTCTTCAATTTAGTGATTTCATTTTTAGGGTGTCAGGCGTGGGGAAGTATGGTAACCTGTGATGAAGAAATAGATCTAAGAGTGTTAAGTAAGCTTTGTTTATATTAGAGAAAATTTGCAAATGAGAATTGTTGGGGGAATGCTTAAACAAATTATGATTGCATCACTATTAGGTATGTAGGTTTTGGGTATCTATTATGCGTTAAGCACTAAACTGAGTTGTGATAACTCCTTTAGTTGTCGAAGCTAGCTTACAAGGTTAAGTGCCATTTTTCTTACTTCATAGATAAGGAAACTTGAGTCTCACAATTTTGATCCTAGGAATCTGTGAAATGAGATTGTATGTAGTCTAAGTATATGCATTACAGTTCTTTGTAGAACAGGTAGAATCTTGTCTTACATTAAACTATTACATCATCTGATCCCTTGTAACTAGGCTGTTTAGAGCTGCCTCGTATTAGTACCTTGTCAATCTGGTAATCTGTTAATTCTATTAAATTTACATCTGCCATTTCTCATTTTCACCATTCCCCTATCTATGTCAAGACATCTGTGTTTAGCCCCATGTTCAACCAAAGGAGATGAGAAGAAAAGGTGGGATGGCAAAAGAAAAGAACTATAAGGAGAGAGAAGAGAGTCATTTTTTTTAAAAGACAAAATATTTAAAAGGAGCATCACAGGAAACTCTGGAGAACATCCTAAATGACTAATATAAACGAAAGTAAATTTTCCCCCAAAATAAAGAGGAAACATTCCTTCTTACTCCCTACTAAGCCAAATCTTGCTTAGAAGCTAAGACTGGGTTATAAAGTATTTTATGTACTAGTTATATTAATTAGATTTTGCATTTATTTGTGTGTAACAGAAACCTGTCTATAGTGACTTCACCACGCAGGGTTTTGTTTATTACTCTCCGGTCAGCAGTTAAGAGCAGCTAGACTGTCTCCACGGCTTCTCCGCGTGCCTTCCAGTAGAAGATCTTCCCAACTTTTTCTTCCATGAGCTAATTTCATTAGCAAGTGCCAGTCATCCTAGGGGTCACAAGATGGCTTCTGTAATTCCAGGATTCCATCTGCATTCTAGCCCCCTCCCCCCAACAAAGAAATGAAGTGACCGGGAGGGAGGAGCCCGTGTGTGCTGGAAAAGCAGACCTTTCCCAGGAGTCCCCAGCAGCCTTCTGTCCAGGCGTCCATTGGTCATAACTGGGTCACTGGATCAGTCCAGCTGTCATTAATATAAGAGGCTGAGAGAGACGATGTTCAGGGGCACGTTGTCTCCCTGAAGAGACTCAGGATGATCTCAGGAAAGAAGAAAAAGAAAAGTATTACTTAGTAAGTGTCTGCCGCAGCCATGTTCCAACTTCATTACATTATTTGCTCCACAAGACCCATTGTGGATGAACTTACAGCCTTAGTTTTTCATATGTAAATACATGGTAATCATTTTACCAATCACAGAATAATGAATAAAATATATAATGAAATAAATAATAAGAATAAAGTATATAATATACAAATAAAACGTAACATATAAATAATATATAATAAAATAAAATATGCATTACCAAAAAGTAACAGAAGTGAAACATATCCAGTCAAGCTGAATCATGTATATTCATCTCTAATTCATTGGTTGTTGCTTGTGGGGGCATTTCAGAGTCACCTTTACCCCCCCCTAGCCTGAAGGCTGCTCCTTAGCCACCTTGATTTCCATACATGCCTTAGAAGGCAGCTCTACTTCCTCTTCTTTCTGTGCTCTTGCCCGCTTCTCCCTGGGCATCGGTGCCCCACAGCTGCTTAACCGAGAGATCTAGGGGTCCTTTTCAGGAGTGTTGGAAAGAAGTCACTTCATCTATAATTTAAAAGAAATCACAAGTAAAGATAATATAATATGTGTAATTTAACCCAGTGGCCATAACTCTTAAAATTGTATACATCTTAGTAAAATATTTATACCACACACTCCCGATATGTACTGTGTGTGTGTCTCACTATGCAAACATATTATGTATATACTGAAGTATTATGTACAAGCAAAAATAGAACTTCAGATGGGATGAGAAAAAAATAAATTGATAGTTTTGTTTTCCTCAGTGGATTTTCTGCCTCAGTGGAGTGCCATGTCCTTTCCCACTTCGGAGCGCACTGATTTATCTAGTTATTTGAAGCTGGGAGCTTATATTTAACACTAAATTAGTTCATAATATATATACCTATCCATTTACTACTCTATCAGCCTCTGAGTATTTCTCTTAATGTGGCTTAGCCTTCCAGTACCTCAGCCTGCTCTTACCCTTCGAGCATCCTGCTCTCAACACTTCTATCTTAAGGACTCCATCTGTGCTGTTTTTGGAAGAAATATCTCCCTCCCTTCCAGGCCTGATCCATTCACCTAGTTCTTATGCTCTTGATCCCAATCTCGTTTACCTTGGCTAACACCTCTCTCTGTCTGTTTTGCACCAACCTCTAATTACTTTGGAGCTGCTTTAAGCATTTTTCTTTTGCCTCTGCATCCTCAGGAAGCCTCTGCTGCTCCCGGTCCCGCGTCTTTCGCTGCCAGTCTTTCCACTGAACTTCAGCTCATTGCATCCTGCATTCTTCCTCCAGTTTGAACTGCATTGCTAAAAATCCTTTTTATTCCTCCCTGCAGTTTTTGACTCACACCTTTTCTCCCCAGCCACTCTTTTTCCAATTCTCTTCTGCAAGTTGTACCACTTCTGTTTTTATTTACATGCAGGTGTCCACTTTATCCTTTTTCTTGGCATATCCTCTTTGCCTATGCGATCTTACCTACTTAAAAGGCTTCAGTCCTTCCCTGTACATTCTGGTTGCTTCTAACCTCATGTGTACTGCCCTGACCTGTTTTCTGATTCATGATTTGTATTTCTAGTTATCTGCTAAATATCTCTTCCTTAGTGACACAGGGGTACTCAAAATATAGCATGATTTAATCCAAATCATTTTGTTTAATCCTCCAAACTCCTCTTCATTGAAGAAAGTCATCCTCCCAGTCATTCACGTTAAATGGTTCAAGGTCTCTTCCTCCCGTCCATCACTGCATCTGTCCCTTTTAACTCTAAAACACCCCTGTCTTCCGCGTTTCCTCCCAGGGAAGCAGCCTTGTATAGTCTATATATATATGTTTTATAAAACATATAAAACATATATATATATGGCAGCAAACATTATATAGCTGACTTTGGAATAGGATAGACCTCGGTTCACATCTCAGTGCTGCTGTGTTCAGACCTTCATACTAGTTGTGTGACCTTGGGCATATTGTTTAGCTTCTCTTGGTGAATTAGGGGTAACAGAGGGTACCTCTTAGGATCACTGTCAGGATGCACTAAAGCCACACGCACCGTCAGTGCTGAAAACCCCTGCTTGGACTGTTGATTCGTCTCCTTCTGATCTCCCTGGCTTGGGTTTCTCTTGTACACCACCTTCATACAGGGCCGGCACAGGCTATAACATACATATGTGATTGTTTATTTATTTTCCTATGTCAGAAGGCTCTGGTAGTTTCCTTTTTTTTTTCCCCCAGGATACTTTGAAGCACACTGGCCTGAGTTATGAGAGTAAAGTAATCATATACTTTGTCATACAGATCAGGACACTTCAGATAGTGACAGGAGACGTGATGTGAACAAGGTCCCAGGACAGCTGCCATGGGGAGCTGGGCCCACAGCTGTGTGTGCTGTTCTCTGCAGAGTGTCCCCAGCCAGTCTTTTCACACACCCTCTGCTCACCATTCCCAAAATATAGATCTAGAATCCGTAGAATGTCACTCTCCCTCCTTTTGGAAGTAAACGTACCTCTACCTCACTCCTGCAGAATTAATCAGCCCCTCTTTTTGGACTATGATACTTTCCACATATCTCTAACATTGTACTTATCTTTCTGTTATAAACATAATTGAACTCTTTCTCTGTCACTAAACTTGTGAACTTCAAGGGCCAATTTTACTTGTCTTTAAATCCCCAGACACTCAGAGAGTACATGAGATCAAGTTTATATTCAGTAAATGTTTATTGAATTAATAAATAAATTGAGTTTATTGATTTGCCTTGGGCAATCCATGTGTGAATAATTCAGAATCATTGTTTTTTTTTTTTTTTTAGTCCTTACCTTGTTCCATTAAAGAAAATGGCAGCTTAGAAGATTATAGTATATAATAATAGCATAAAATCGAAGTGGATTTTCTTCTCTTTCCTTATATTTTAATATCCCTACCCCACCCTTCAAGAAACTGTTTTTCTTAACCTTGCGTTTGGTGGGTTTTGGGGTTTTTTTGCTTGCATAGAAATATTTTTATTTACTCTTTGCTTTTCTCCTCTTTATATATGACATTGTTTTTATTGAAGAATAACTTCATCTGTAACACAGAACTTCAGTGTTCAGCTTGATGAATTTTTATGTGTACCACCAAATCAAAGCTTTGAACATCTAGAGCCTTCCAGAAAGGTCTCCCATTCTTCCCCATAGATACCACCTTTTCTGTAGAAGTGACTGCAATTCTGTGTTCTCTATCCATGAGTTAGTTTTGGTATCATATAATATGTATATTTGTTTCTAGCTTCTTTCATCAAGGTTAGCTCTGTGGAATCATCTTTTATGTAACAGTAGGTTTGTTTTTTTTAATTGTTAGGTAATATCTCACTGACTGTATCACAATTCATTTATCCATTCTATTATCCGTGGGCACTTGGGTTGTTTTTCATTTGGGGCTATTAATAATAAAACTGTGATTAATATTATTGTACAGGTTTTCTTTTTATAGTACATAAACACTTATTAACACTTGGTATTATTTTGTTAGCACACATCTTAACACGGTATGGTCACTCCATTTTATTCTTTATTTAAAAATCGATAGCTTTAAAAAGATATCTTTAAGACTAAAGCACTCCATTTTGTACACTTTTACTGCAAAGTTGAGAATGAAATGGCAATCCACTCCAGTATTCTTGCCTGGAGAATCCCACGGACAGAGGAGCCCGGTAGGCTACAGTCCATGGGATCGCAAAGAGTCGGACACGACTGAGCGACTTCACTTGTCCATTTCCTTCTCCAGAGGTTCTTCCCAACCCAGGGATCAAACCTGGGTCTCCCACATTCCAGGCAGACACTTTAACCTCTGAGCCACCAGGGAAACCTTCACTTCACTTATCTACCAGATAAGTTGCACAGATATCTGGTAAGTTGCATTAGGTGTTTCTGCTCCTTACCTGTTTTTAAAAGTTCTATGTAAAATGGCATATTTATCATAACTGCAAATAATAGGCTTTCCAGTTGAGATAACAGATGTATTTCTTTGCAAATAGTGATGAGAAATATTTCAAGCTTTTTTAGCTGTGATATTTAAGGCAAACATCTTTATATGCTTTAATTGTACCTGTTTAACTGCATAGTGTTAAGAAGAATGTCTATTTGTTAAGCATTTAGTCAGCTTTAATGTGTTTTTTCTTTAGTACCAAGGATGATTGCTTCAATGTTAATATTCAGCCTCCTGTTGGAGAACTGCTTTTACCTGTGGCCATATCAGAGAAAGATTTTAAGAAGGAGCAAGGTGAGAGATCATTACCATTTACTAGAAATTGGCATCCCAGATAAGTGTGCTCATTCCTCTGGCTGAGCTCTAAAATAAATTACCATATGCACATAGCTATTAACAGATGTCAGTGTGCAATCTTCCAAGTTTTGCTAATGCTTTGTGTTTATAAAGTAGCCTTAAAGGTATATGTTTGTCTGCATCCCTGGCATACTTAAAAATTGATTACTATGTCTTTTAAATAATAAATTGATTCTTAATTAACTTTTCAGTCCTGGGAATTTTGGCTTCTCAATCTAATGATGTATTCATGTGTTTTGTATTAGTGAAAATGTCAGGAATTTAGGACTTAGCAAAGTCCCATCACCGTACGTGTTATGTGTATGTATTTCCTTTCACTATAGGACTGTTTTTTTGTGTTCTGCTAATAATATTTTTCCCTGTTAGAGTGCTCTGTCCTTCAAAATAAAGTCCTAATTGTAGCATTAAAATATTAAAATAACTCTATTTTATTTTGACCTTATTCTGTATTAAAGAAATGTTATGCTGTAAGGCTGTATCAGAGCTGAAGCAAATTAAAATAAGCAACAAAAAAGAAAATATTTTCAGCAGAATGACAGTGTTAATATCTTGGACTTGACCCAGAGTTAAGCATACTTTCTATTAAAAATAATTTTCTTCGTATATAAATAAGGGGAAACAACTGCCTCATTCTATGTATTTAATTAAGAATAGCATTTATAAAGCCAGGACGTATTTGAATAGTATAGTCAGCAATTTTTTTAAGTTTATATGAATCCGGGCTGTTTTTCTTTGGAAGGAGTTATCAAAGATTCCCTTCATCTTGAGGTCATTAATTCATACCTGTCAAGCTTTCATGAAGTACTAGGCGCCCACAAATACCTATACCTAAGGAGAAGGGCTTGCTTCCTGGCATTGCATCATTATAGTGCCAGAGGTTGGTTGGTTTTACCGTGAACCTTTGCAGTTCAGTGTCCAGAAGACCTGTTGTAGAAGAATCTCACAAAGAAACTCTCAAATAAGACTGTAAATTAATGGTAATCTTTTATTCTTCTGCCTTATTTTTAAGTGATAAAGAGTGACTAAATCCATCTTTGCATTTACTTTTCTTGGAAGTTGGTTATTGCTGTAGAAGAAAGTCATATCTGTGATTTTATTTTTCCATTGCCAAATTGAATTGATTCTTACATTTGCTATTCTTACCCTTTGCTGGCTAAAGCCTGCCTCTCTGCTTTACACCTGCTCAGCAAACCCAGGTGAGTGGCACACAGGAGCTGAGTAAGCCTTGACACGTTTATTGTGAAGGGGATAGTCCTTTTTCGAAAAGTGCAGCTAAAGTTTATCTAAAGCAGTAGGTTATTATATACCTTTTCTCTTCCTCAGCTTTGGTTTAGAATATATACTTGATACTTGATCAAGTTTTTTTACGCTCTGTTGTGACTGAGGGATTTCTTCCCTGACTAGCCATACAGAACCGTAATCGCGTGAGAGAGGTGTGCTTGGAGAACAGCTGTGGTCCTCTGTGGAGTTGTTGCCAAAATTCCTTTTTCTTCTGCCATTTTATTTCTATGGTTGTTGATTATTTGTCTGAATAAATCTGGCAGCTGTTTGCTATGTTTAATAGAGCAGAAAGGCTACTCTGAATAAAGCTATTTGAAAATTTGTTTATATGAAGTATTTGTAAATCCTTGCAAGTCTCTCGGCATTTCTGTATCATTCTTTCTGTCTTCCTGAATTCATTCTTTGATATGGGACTTGATGCTGGCAAATGTACCACAGGTTTAAAGAGTCTTTTCAATAGCATCGTTTTAGTTCTAGATTTCAGCTGCTTTGGTAATAGAGGTCTCAATTCTCAACTTTACACATGTATTTGTTTCTTACATCACTCTAGGAAGAGCTTAGCTTATTTTGCAGAAGATACCTAGAAATGACTCATTAACTGGAAATTCTAAATCAGAATAAAAATCAGTTTCCTCAGATTTTATCAATGCCGGTAAATTTAAGAAATGTCTGTGTGTGTCATTACATGCTAGCTTTAACTGGTTTTTCTACTTTAAATAAAATGAATTTATACACTTAATATCTCATTTCACAGGGCATAAATTTCAAGACTCAAGAAATGTATTAACTGTATTAACTAGGATTTAACTGAAGAAATTATAAACTAAAAACATGAGGAATATGATTCTATTTTTATACTACAGATGTGCATATTTGAAAAATGTGTATAATGCTAATTAAGAATACTTCTCTCAGGTTGTACATATTAGACTAATATTTTCTAAAGCAAAAATGTCTTGCTTCTAGTATGTAGCAGGATCTGTCGCTTTCCTCAGTTGTTGCCTTTAGAGTTCCATGACCAGGCGTGCGTTTTTATAAGGTTGGTGGTCAAAGTGCTAAACAAAAGATTGGTTTAGTCTGTATTTTGAAGTTATCCAGAGTATTCATATTATGAGTCTTAACCAGAAGGCGTGTTTGTTTCATTATTATGAATTTTGATCCTTGCAAAGTTAGTTCATGATCTAGCTGTGGGATGATTTTAGTACTATAAAGTGAGATGTTTTATTTTTGAAAATGTAATTTCGTTTGTTGAAGCAGTTTTAATTGTGTGAGACCCAAGGAAAGTGCTTATTCCAAATTTCCTCTTCTTATTTGCTTTCTGCTTAAGAATTAAATCGGAAGTCTAAAACATTCAGAAAATTTTTTAGATCTTCTTCTCTTATTTTATTTACATTTCAGCAGTCCGTTACAGCTGATTAACCTAAGTGCTGTCCACTGCCTCACCAAAATGAGGTAAATTTTAATGAGGCAGCATATTCTGCAGTCTGAGAATTTTAAAACATTCTTCCTATTACCTGACCTTCATTAAGTATGAGCAGGCTGTATAGTGGTTAAAGAATGTTTTTGTAGAAGAAACTTTTAATGATATCTTGGCATATTTTTCTTTTTCGTTAATTTAAGAATACCTGATATATTTTCATTTAGGAAAAAATCTCTGGTTTAAGAAACCTAGAATGGTTACTTAATTTTATTATGATTTATGCCTCCATCTTATGGGTTCCTAGCTAGCAAGATGCTAATTCTTTAAATGGTCAGACATTTACTATTTTCTGGCCCTTAACCACCACAAGCAATCATATTTGATGCCCCTTAATTAGAGCACCTTTTTTTCTTTCCAGGTTCTTTTTCCACCTCAGCAATCGAGACAATACATTTGCTTACCATGCTGCTCTCCTAAGTGTTCTTTTGCATGTAAATTAATCTTGATTCAGTTTACACTGTCATGCTGAGTGGTACAAATTGCCTATAACAATAAAACAGCATGAGTTAAAAATAAAGGGGGGTGGGAAGGCAGATTGAATGTGTGCCTTACTTGATAGGATGTTACTTTGCTTTATGCCAATACATTAGCTGACAATAATGAATCTTCTGTTCTGAAAAGCATGGTTTAGTTGATTTTTTTAATTTTACTTCAATGGAGCAGTACCTTGTCTCTTACAGACCAAGTTAGACAAACCATTAATGACAAGAGTGTTAAGGTTAAATATGAAGCAATGCATTCACTTCTCTGAGTGCTATCCATCTTTCCATTTACAGGAGCTTGACAAAAGTACTGGCTTTGTACAACATTTCCTTTAATTACATGCTGCGGGAAACAGGCTTTTAACATAAACATAGTTGCATTCATTTATTCAGCAGTTGCTCTTCAATAGAGCTTAATGGAGAAGGTTTAAATCCTAAATGAGTACACACATCTCTCAGCAGTGTTATGTCAGCAGCCGCTGTGCTTTCCTTAAAAGCAGTGTTTGACTGCTTGTGTGGTTTTTAAAGCTTTTGCCTAATATTAAAGTTAAACAGTCTAAGACAGAACATAGTGTCCCCGAGTTTGAAAGTGGTTAGTAAAAACTGTTCTTTGTTAAAGCTAAATAAGTCTTTTTACAGTGTTAGGCTTTAGTGTCTTCATACTACTAATCATAGGGATTTTTTTGTTTAATTTCTGTTACATTAGCAATAAATAGCAAAATTAAATAGCAAAAATTAAAGGTGGAGGGCCTTTTGAGGCTACAAAATCAGCTTTTACCTTTTTATAAATTTTGTCAACTATTGTACACATATCAGATGTCTCGAAGGATCATCATTTTTAGTAGATACTTTTGGATGTCAGTGACTTAACATCACAGAATCAGATAGATGGCATTTAACATTTATAGCTTTTTTTTTTTTAAACTGGGTACTTAATGTCAGTATTTGTTCCAAGTATTTCACGGGTTATTGAAATTGTCCTTTGAACATTTGTACATAAGATTCTGACATTAACAGCATTTTATAAACAGTTTTATATGGTTTTTGTTCATGATTTTGCTTTGTTTGTGATCTTTATTAAGTATTATTTGAAATGTCTCTGGGGTTTAAATTTTTCCAATTTACATTGTTCCCTTTGTTTCAGATGTTTTTGCTTCAGAAATTTTGATTATCTTTGTCAGTAACCATAGTTTCATTAACTAGGCAAATACTGTTACTGCTCAGTGTAGCTTAGATACTTGTCCATTTTTTAGAACCACACAGCTGTTCAGTGACTTCCAGTTACTGTTGAGATAACTTTGATCCATTATATTGAGAGCATTCATCATGTAATGCTGCTAGTTATTCCAGAAACACTTTGGTTTGTTCTCAGGCAGCATTTGGCAAGAAAGATCTTTGAATGAAAAGGAGGAGGGAGAGCTCTTAAATAGTAAAAACTTAATAGTTTATGGAGCCCAAATTAATTGAGTATATTTTAAAGGGACTGAAATTAAAATTTTATCTTTGTGATTCTATGTTTTTATCATAGTATTTAAAATCAGGGTATTAAGAGTGATGTTCAAGTGCATTTTTATACATTTTTCAACACTAGTATTTTTTTTAAAAATTTAATCAGTTGCAGTTTATTTTAATTTTATGATAAATTATCTTGTAAATCACATTCTGAAGTATTTCTTCTGCTTTAGAAAGTTTAGATTTTGACTATGAATTTAAAATTGTTTAATGTAGTTTTCAAAAAGAAATCAGTAAAAGAGAGCCTCCTTCTGCTTTTACAGGCATGCTCTCTGGAATGAACGAAACTTCCACCACAATTATTGCTGCCCCGCAGAATTTTGCTTCCTCTGTGATCCTTCAGAAGGTAGTAAATGTAGCCAATGTGGGTGTAGTCCCTTCTGGACAAGATAATGTACACAGGTATGTTCACTGACCCGTGATGTGGAGGTAACTTGTATACATGTATAAATATATAATTTTTAATTCATAATTTTCCTTGAAAATATTAAGTCCTAAACATTTGTGTGTGTGTGTGTGCGCGTGCACGCACGCTTATTCATGTCCCACTCTCCGTGACCTCGTGGACTGTAGCCCACCAGGCTCCTCTAGCCATGGAGTTTTCCAGGCAAGAAAACTCAAGCGAGTTGCCATTTCTTCTCCAGGGGATCCTCCCAACCCAAGAATCAAAGCTGTGTCTCTTGTATCTACTGTCTCAGTGGGCGGGTTTTTTACCAGCTGAGCCACCAGGGAATAACATATCTATGCCTTCTTTTTTATGATAATACATTTGCTTGATGGGTTTGGAATAAGGTCCCTCTTCCGTATTTTGTACAGTCTTTAGTACATATATGTGGACTTTCCTGAAAGACACAGATAGTGTACCTGCATTTTATAATACCTTAGTGATTTGTAAAGGTACTTGTGTGAGATATGGTTGAGAGTTTCTTACTTCACTACAGTCGGTGAATTTCAGGAAGAACTGTTTTATAAAGCAGTGGATTTGAACTTCTTTTACTTAAAAGAGGGGAAGTTTGGGTATAGATTTCCTTTTGACAGCAATCCCCTGAGGCTGCTTCCAGTAACAAGGAACCATTATGGGGTCAAATGCAGCGTCTCTTTCTTACACCAGGAAGTATCTTCACTGCCAGCCATGTAAACCATGAGGTCCAAGTTATTTGCCCTCAAAGGTAGCAGAAAACGTGATTAGTATGTGCCTTCTTTGTGTTCTTACGAATGCTGCTGCTGCTACTGCTGCTGCTACTGCTAAGTCGCTTCAGTCGTGTCCGACTCTGTGCGACCCCATAGACGGCAGCCCATGAGGCTCCCCCGTCCCTGGGATTCTCCAGGCAAGAACACTGGAGTGGGTTGCCATGTCCTTCTCCAGTGCATGAAAGTGAAAAGTGAAAGTGAAGTCGCTCAGTCATGTCCGACTCTTAGCGACCCCATGGACTGTGGCCCACCAGGCTCCTCCGTCCATGGAATTTTCCAGGCAAGAGTGCTGGAGTGGGGTGCCATTGCCTTACGAATGCTAGTGACTTGAAATGAAAGTAAAATAATTAATCCTTAAGTAAACATGCAGTGATTACTTAGTCCTCTGTGAGCTTAAGGAAATTCATTGCAAACTATCTTTAATTCCTCTGTCATTTTACTGCCAATGGCATACTTCCATCATTACATTTAGGAAATAATTTAAAATCAAAGAGAGTGCCTTCAAACCTTTAGAAATTTAATGTATCTTTTTAAATTAATACAGGGGCAAGAGAGGCCCCAAAGGAAGATTTCTGTGGGTTATCTGGGTTTTTTAGACTCAACTCTGCCATTATTGGGCTTTAGAACTTCTCCTTATGGGCTTTAAGTTCCTCATCTGTTTGGAAATGGATGGCAGGGAAAGGAAGGTGATTGAAATGAAATTATGTTATCTGTGGAAGAATGCTGGACTTCACATCAGAAGAGCTGAGTTCAAGTCTGGATCTGCCATTACACAGTTACCTGACTTCACCTACTCATCATGGCAGATTGAAAGCTGCATGTACTAGTCACAAATCAAATTTACCCTGTGCCTTTATTTTTTTTTTAAAGGGAGGTCACTAGGTAAATTGCTCAAGAGATCTGTGTACCTTCCGTCTGAGATCTGATCTGCTTCCCTTTCTTTATGATAAGCCCTGTCATTCTCACATAAGTTGATGATAAAATAATAAAATGGATAGAAGGTCTTGTTGGTGAGTGAGTGAAGTCGCTCAGTCATGTCCGACTCTTTGCAACCTCGTGGACTGTAGCCTACCAGGCTTCTCCGTTCATGGGATTCTCCAGGCAAGAATACTGGAATGAATTACCATTTCCTTCTCCAGGGGATCTTCCTGACCCAGGGATCGAACCTGGGTCTTCCACATTGGAGGCAGATGCTTTAACCACAGAGCCACCAGGGAGCTATGCAAATACAACTTATCCATCAGTGTTATTCAATAGAGGGGAAAATGAACAAAAAGAAGACTTTTCAGTGAAAATTTTTAATTCTATGTCTTCCTTGTTTTGTTTTCTTCTTTGAATTTTTTTTTTCCATTTTCCTGAGTGGTTTTCTTTAGCAGAAGTTGTGTTTTACTTATGGATCCTTTGAATTATTGAAATTACTAAAACACCAAAGTATTGTATGTCATCTGTAACTTTTAGCTTATGCTTTATGAAATTTTACATGACTCATCTAGTATCCAGCAATACTTCAGTCTTACTTTAATATGTTCTTTCATAATAGATGAAACAACGCAGGGTAACCCTTCTTTATGCTGGAACTTCTAATTTTGTTTTGCATCATATATGGGTTTTTAACTTCTCTGAAAGCAATGAGAGTGTTCCATATTTTTGTTTCTTAGAAGAAAATAGCCAAAATACCTTCTCAAAGCCAACAAATATGAAAACTGTTTTCCTTTTGGGAAACAGAGAGACTCTTATTAGCACAATTGTATAATTCTCAATTAAAGCACAAAATTTGCCTGTAACTTGTCTTGGTGGTTTAGAGTGGTTTAATGCCTGTTCAGATGATTAAGTTACAGTCAATTCTCAGTTATCCATACCAGTACAGGGGAGGTACACAATAGGAACCATTTCTATTCAACTTTGGAGTGCAGAAATTGCACTTGCACTTTTTAAAAAATAACGTTATGCTTTTATTCTTGGCTGTACTGGGTCTTCTGTAGTCGTGGCAAGCAGGGGCTGCTCTCTAGTTGCGGAGCGCAGGCTCTAGACGCACCAGCTCCGAGTTGCCACAGGTGGACTCAGTAGTTGCAGCTCCCGGGCTCAGTAGTTGTAGTGCACGGGCTTAGTTGCTCTGCAGCATGTGGGATCCTCCCGGATCAAGAATTGAACCCGTGCCTCCCGCACTGCAGGCAGATTCTTTACCACTGAGCTACCAGGGAAGCCTGCACTTAGACGTCATGGTCCATGGTCCTCATATTCATATACTTCTGCAGTGTGTTGACACTTTTATAATGAAGCCTTATCACAGCAGCCTGGCATTTGGCTCTGTAGCTTGATGGGGGAGTCCAAGTGACTAGAGAGCCAGAAGAGAATGCAATGGCTGTATCTAATTCAGAACAGGCTGTGCTATCTTGACTTGCCTCAAAAGTATCATCCTACTGACTGAAAATGTTTTACATTTGCTTTTTTTTATAGTTAGGTATGGCTATAATAATGTTTTAAATTTTAGAAGGCTTCCAGGTAATAAATATCTAGAGGTCTTGATACTTGTGGTCTTTAATAGAGAAAATAACAAAAATTATTATCCTGCAAATGTAACATTTTTGCCACTCTTTTATGCCCAGTAAGTTAAAACCAAAATAAACAATTACTAATAAAATCTGTACCGATGGCTATCTTCATTTCATTTAAAATGAAATAGCAATTACTGTTCATAATAACAAAAATTAAGTTTACTACTTTATTAAATTTTATTAATGTTTTTAATGGTAGTGTTCCAACAGTGTATTACCCTGTGGGATGAATGAATATATATATCTAAGCTTATATATTAATTGTCATAATAAAATTGAAACTCTATGAGATTTTTTCTTCTGTGGTAGTTGCTTTTTTGAGTTTATGAAAAATAGTACCAAAACCATTCTTGTATTTATTAATGGTAATAAGTTTAAAATTACTTGAAAAAAAAATATGCATGAAAAGCATTTTGACCATCAGTATTTTAAGAAATTAAATTATTCTTGGCTGGCCTACTTATTATGTTCTATTTAATTTTTCAGGATCTTTTATTTCTGAGAGGACTTTTGAATTAACATTAGAATATTCTTTGTGACCATTCAATGAATTAAGTTCCTGTTGTCTAATTTTAGGATCATTTGTTCCTACTACACTTTACAATTTGAATATTTTTTACATTAAAAACCAAGTTTAAAAATACATAAGAATTAGCTAAGAAAAAAATGAATCTTCATTAATATGCAGAAGTGTGTAATAATATAAAGTAGACATTTTAATTGAATACATAATAGAAAATGGCTTCTAATACATTAGCAGAAAATACCTCCATTAAGGAAAAGTCAATTAAAGGAGCACAAGTTTTATGGAATTCACTTCAAAAACCAGGAGCATTTTAAGTATAGTTAACCACTTTTAAAGATCAGTTGAAAAAGTATAACTACTTTTAGATTATATGACATTTAGCTTTGATTTTCTAAATGAGCCATAGAATCAGAAACCCAACCAGTATACTATTAAAACACTTAATTTCTATCTTCATTTCCATGGTAGGTACTTACATATCAAAAAAGCTGCTCTTTGAGAATAAAACCATCTTACTGAGATCTGCAGAGTTATGGTCGTTGTGCCAATCTTGCTATTTTCCAAATTACCGTTACCACATGATAAGGAGTAATATAGACATCAGAATCAAAAGAATCAAAGCATTTACTAAATATACAGCCAAATGTCTTCATGTCCTGTTTAGATACGCATAATACAGTGTCATATGAGACACTGAAAGTCTTAAAAGCATATTATTTAAAACAATACTAATAAAGAATGTGGGATTCCCAGGTGGGAATGCAGTGCAATGCAAAAGACACATCTTCAGTCCCTGGGTCAGGAAGATAACCCTTGAGAAGGAAATGACAACCCACTCCAGTCTTCTTGCCTGGGAAATCCTATGGACAGAGGAGTTGCAAAGAGTCAGACATGACTGAGCGACTAAACAACAACAAATAAAGTAATATATACAAAAAGCAGAAGGAACAGCAGTAAGTTACTATACAAATAGACTGAAAAGTTAAAGGATTATTTAATATGTTTTAGGGGAGATTAGAGACACTAGCCTTGGAAATTCTAGGTTTTTCTAGGGCCAGAAAAAATGTCTTGTTCTCCTCTAAGAAAGAAATTAAATTCAGAGGTTTTAAAGGAGATTCTTATTCAACAGTGTAAAAACTGCATTTTTTTTTTAAGTGCATTTGCCTTAATCACATTGTTTGTCCTCTGATAAACTAAGGTATAATGATCAAAATGCAGAAAGCCGAAAAATCTGTCCCTTCAAAATCTCTAAGGTTTTCCTGTATAAAAGAACCAGGTAGGAGTTTTTGTAAAACTCAGATTCCTGGGACCCACACCCAAAACCTGAGATTCAGGGCCACTGGGACAGGCCCAGGAATCTGCACTGGAGCCAGTACTCCAGGTAGCTGCAGACGGCTGTTCCAGAAGTCCGTGGTTAATGACAGCCGCATGGTGTATTTTTAAAAACGGTTTTCCTTGTGTGTTTCTTTTTCGCAGGCTAGTCATTAAGGAATGCCAGTAGACAAGATGTTTGGTTTAAGCTTTCCTTCCTTCTGTCCTGTGTGCTCCCACAAGAAAGGAATTAGCTGCGTGGCCATAGTCGTGTGCAATTCCCTGCAACCCCATGGACTGTAGCCCACAGGCTTCTCTGTCTGTGGGCAAGAATGCTGCGTTGGGTTGCCATTTAGGAGCACTTTGCAGTGGTGGCTGTGAAACAGTCTTAGACCATAAGTAAAAGTTTGTCTTTCAGCAGTCTCAGCATTGGACATTTTAACCCAGTTTCAGGAATTCTGACATTCATAGACAGTAATGTTGTTAAAAACAAGTATCGTACAACATACTTGTTTTGTTATAACGTACAACCTACTCATTTTACCCTTTCATGAACAACAAATTGACCTTATAAGGGGAAAATGTGATATTTGAGTGAAAGCAGAAAGCCATGTCTCTGTCATGATTCTATTTTAGTTCTTAAGTTATTCAGTAAAACCTTAGAAGAGCTTTCATTGTTAACTTGTATTCAGGACTTAACATTCCTTTTTACCCCCTATATTTCTTAATCTATGGTTTGGATTTTGTTTACTGTGTCACTTTTTTAATTTGCAAATTTTGAACATGTACAACCTGTGAATAATTACAATCCTAATAAAATAAGTGTTGTTTTACTGTTATGACTTAGGTCCTTAACTATTAGAAAAATATGATGCTGTGAATGGAACTGTGAATCCATGGCAACCTGGCAGCCAACTTTTTAAATTTATCAACACACCTAAAGACCGTTTATTGTTTTAGGATTAAAATAATTTTTTTTTTTTTACTTAAAGTAGTTGTAAAGAACAACTTGGTTCATTTCTAGTCCTTAAACTGTGTATACATGTTTAATGCTTAAGTATTGGCATGTACCATTGTTTGTATCCTAAAATATCCATATTGTGTAACTCCTTAATTCAGTATTTTTTGAAGACCATTGTGACAGATTTTGTTAGTGCTGGGGTTACAGACATGAGCGACACAGATACGTTTTATATTTTGGTGAGGTCTTCGCTGTTTTCCTGGTTTTGGTTCTCAGGTTGGTCAGTCTTTAAGTTACTGTTTGTCTTTGCTAGTTGTCTTCTTTCTTTTCCCCTGATAACTATGGAATATTTAAATACCGGGTAAATTTGAAGGACCGTATGGAAAAGAATGACATTTGATGTCTTGATGCCCGAATTTTATGAGCCTGGTACTATAGTCACCAAACTTCATCTGTCTAAAAACAAAAGTTTGTACATACAGTTGTTAATAATATAAAGATGCCAGGCTTCACTCTTACTCTATAACAAGTCAGAGGGAATTCCCTGTGGTGCTTTCACCGCTGAGGGCCCAGTTTAATCCCTAGTTGGGATGTAAAATCCCACAAGCTGAGCAGCATGGCCCCCCTAAAAAAGCAAAAACAAATTGGAATCTCAAACATTACTAAGATTGGTGAAACCTATTTTGTGATCAGTTTTTCTCAGTTTGGTGGTTATCCACTAGGGGGCAGCACTGCTTTTTATCTGACTGCTTTGATCTCTGAAGGCTCTGAGCAGCATTTCATTGAAAAACAAATGGGGACCTCAGTTAATTTTTACACGAAAGGCGTATTTGGATATTTCAGAAATAACCAAACTGCAGTTAATTTTTGTTTTAGGATATTCTATATTTAAATTTTATTTAATTCTACCGTTTGTGAGATAATTTTCTACAATGCAACAGTTTTACAAATAGGAATATATAAATGTTTTCATGTAAAAATGAAAGAAAGGTATTCTTGATGGTTTTCCTTCTGGCTGACAATTTTGTAAGTAATCAGAATGGGGTAAGAATTGATTTGTTTTACTCTCTGGTTTTCTGTTAAGTCCCATCCCACCCCACCCCCAACAAACAGACAAACCAAAAATTCTCTAGAATAACTGGGATGTTTTGTATCTTTCTTGAGAAAGTGCGCTTAGATATTTTTAGCTTTCTTATATAAAGAAAAGAGAACACATCATTGACAGGGTAGCGTGGGGAATCATGTTTTATACAAGTTCTAAAGATTAGAATGGAAAATAGAGTCCTAAATTATGATGGCACCTAATTCTTTTGTTTCAACTATTCTCATCAGAATGTTAAAGGAAACATTACAATATTGCTGGCCTTTTTTAAAAAAAATAATAAGGAAAAATACGTTGCTTCAGATAAATTCTCTAAACTTGAATCACATGTAAATTTTTTCTCAGTATGGATTCAATAGTTTAGTGGGCTTAACTTTTACATTTTTATAGTCAACAAAATAGGACTTTTTACAACATACAAACTCTCTGCCTTTTAAAAATGTTATGCTATATTAACTGAAAATTATAGGGATTTATCATTTAAATCCTTTAGAAAATAAATACTACAAATCAATATGCTTTGGTGTTTGATGTTAGGAAACTTATTCAAACCAGTATTTCTTACATATAATTATTGTGTGACTTCATTACACATTTGTCAACTTTGGACTAATTATTTTTACACAGCTAGGGCAGGGCACTGCATCTTGTGATCGTCTTTCTTACTAATAGGATTCTGTCTGCTTCAGCAGGCAGTAATTGAAGGCTTCATGTACAGAGTAGGGAAAAAAAAGTTTTAGCCTGACTGGGCCATTGTCACAGCTTCTGGTAACCAGTAGAACAGAAAACACAAGAAAATTGAACTCAGAATAGAAAAATCAGAAACCAGGAAGACTATCCAAGAGAAGGAAAAGCATGTCTTAGAGCTGTTGCATTAAGCGTAGCAAATATGATTCTGCATAAAAAAATCTTATGTTTGTGAATACCCTGCGGATGGATGCAGCCTCTCAGATCACTGTTTTTAAATTCATGTTCTGTTAACATTTAAGTTATTAAAAACAGCTGAGTTGCAGGGTTCTTTCTCATTCCAACAAAGAGCATTTAAGGTCCATAGCCATTTTCTCACAAATCTAAAAAAAGTACGGTTTAAGTGCATGAAGGAATAAGTTCATGCATTGTAGAAAATATATTTGTTCAAATGTGTTATTTGACCTGTTCTCATAATAGTTATAAATTTTCTCAATAGTTACAAATTAGCTTCTTTAGAAGAGTAGTACATAGGTTCATTTAGGTTTGGCAACCAGCTTATTTTGTCTTTTTCTTTAAATCTTAGGAATTATTTTTATTTATTTGAATTGGAGGCTAATTTACTTTACAATATTTGTAGTGGGTTTTGCCATACCTTAGGAATTCTTATAGACTTCAAAAATTAAATGTCAGTTGCTAGAGATAATAAACAAAAAGACATTTAATAAGATGAAATACAAATATATCCATACAGTTTTACCTTCTCAGTGGTTACAGACAACAAGTGCTTGGTGGTTAGAATGAAAATGAAAAATACCTAGATGGTATTCTTTTAATAACAAGGAGCCCATCATACATAGGCAGTACATCCTTACCTGTCACCAACTTATTTGTTCTCATTTGTGGTGGTACTGGTGTCGAGGTTGGTTGGTCTCCACGTGTCCTTCCTTACATTACAGCTCCATTCAAGGTTTTGTATTTTTCATTGCTGGTGTCTCTTTTGAAGGAGTAGGGTCTAGGAGAATATTTATTTCTTTTTTTAATCTTTAAAGACAAATTTAAAATATGTCATGACAGAGCATCAAATCAAGATGCTTTGAATTACCGAACACTACAAATCAGATGCACAATTTTTGAAGAGAAAAATCTTTCTTCTTAAAGTTGTAGAACAATAATAGATTATATGCATAAAAGGTAAATCAGAAAAACCTTAATTTATCTGTTGACAGATAAAAAAGAAATACTCAGCTGGCATTTTGCATATATTAGAATTGTGTCATCTCAAATCAGAAAGCTTGGGTTCAAATTCCTGCTCAGCCATTCACTAGCCAGGTGTTTGAGCAAGTTTCTCCACTTCTGTGGGCCTCAGGTTTCCTCATCTGTGAGTTGATGTGACTCAGGATCAAGAGAAATAATGTAAGTGAGGTACTTAGCACCCACTGCACACGGCACTTAATAAATGCTGCTATCATCATTTCCATGATCAGAAACTTCACAGCTCTTCTGAAAAACATTTTATCACGTGTGATCTTAGTTTGAGGCAAGTTCAAAGGTTCTGATGTCAGTCATTAAATTTAGTATACAAGTATTTGAAGCAAGCTGTCTTCAGTGTTTCTTACACCCCCAAGCTAGCTATTTGTTATTTACTAATTAGTACTCTTTCCATAACTATCTTTTAAATGTACATTAAAGCATAGCCTGTTTGGGAGTTAAGTGATTAAGAAATTGGGTGGGTGGGGGCGGGGAGTGTTGGGTGGCTTCTGCTTTCCATGGACCAAAACAAACCAATTGTAATCATGCTGTGTTTCAATTAAATTCATCCTTTTTGAACTGTGAAATGAGAATGTCAGAACATCTGATCTTCTGGTCCTCTGCTTTAAAACATTGTTTCTACCATTTGTGCCCATTAGAACACAGAGAACTAGTTAAAAGACAGTAGCCTTCACACCAGCTGACAGATTTGCTAGGATGATTTGCTTAACGTGTTTCCACTGCAGTGTAAGCAAATACCTCTTTTCTTCTACATTTGTATCCTGTACAATATTGATAATTTTGCGGTAATAAATATTTTAAAAACACTTACAAGACTGTAGACATGGGGTCACAGAGAGTTGAGCAGGACTTCGTAACCGGACAACAACAGGACAGTAGTTTTAATCTCTGTAAACAGACTGACATCAGAGTTGACAGTTGTCTCTGCTGAGTTTGTATTTTTGTAACATCAAACCTAAGTTTTAATAGAAAAGAGGTAAAAGGTGCTTTGGGGCTGTGCAGCCCTGACAGTCAAATAGCAGCACTTTTTGCCTTCCTATTCACAGTGTGTGACACAGTCTTCTTCATGGTCCCAAGGCATAAGTGTTAAGTAAATAAAGAGACTGCTAAGACTGCCATTGACATAATGATAACCTGTCAGAAAGAGGGACCTCTGCCGAAGTATTTGTTTTTTGTTTTTTTTTTTTTTGCACGTTTGTACCTTTAAGACACCTTCTGGCACTAAAACCCAGAAAAGGTAAGAGGCCCCAAAGTGCCTAGTGCCGAAGTATTTGTTGAATGACAATTTGGTGATGACCACATCTGTGGGGAAAGTTGCATAAACAGGTGAGACAATAGAGCCACCTAGAATCTGTCATCTGGTGACATGGGTTTAACAGAAATACAGAAATAGGGTTCTCCTGTGAAGCAGAAGAACCTCGAAAATTGGGACAAAAGGAATGCAGAAGCCTGCAAAAGGTGATAGAAAAGAGAGGTCATTTGAGGGCGGGCGATCTTGTGTTCTCCCAAAGGTGCAGATGGCCTAGGGCCTGCTATAGAGAGTGGAGTGAGTCAGAAAGAGAAATATAAATATCGCATACTAACACATACATGTGGAATCTAGAAAGATGGTACTGATGAATTTATTTGCAGGGCAGCAATGGAGAAACAGAGAACAGACCTTATGGACACGGGGGCAGGGAAGGAGGGAGCGGGTGAGATGTATGGAGAGAGTGGCATGGAAATTTACATTACCGAATGTGAAATAGCTAGCCAGTGGGAATTTGCTGTAGACCAGGGAACTCAAAGAGGGGCTCTGTGACAGTCTAGAAGGGTGGGATGGGGAGGGACACGGGAGGGAGGTTCAGGAGGGAGGGACATGGGTATACCTATGATGATTCTTGTTGACGTCTGGCAGAAAACCACAAAATTCTGTAAACAATTATCCTTCAATTAAAAAAATAAAATGGCATGCACACACACACACAAAAGTGCAGCTGAGGTGCCCGTTTCTGAATCTCTTGTATGGGCATCTAAAGAGCAGATGGGTGTGTATGTTCAAAGCTTTTATGAAACCTCTATGATTTCTGTTCCTAAACTGCTTACTTACAGTTGCTTCTCTCAGTGGAAAAACTGCTCTATCAGATTCCTTGCAAGTCTTCAGCATGTTTGGAGAGACTACACAAATACATCTACCACCCATTAGCTAATTTTTTGTTTTTTAGCTAACATTTTAAAACATGGCTTAAAAGTGTTGAAAAGATTTTCAACTTAGTAAAATTAGCATATTTGTTTTGCTTTTGATGCATTTTTATAATTGTTGGAAAACTGATCTTCATGATTCTATTTAGGCCAAAAATGGCTTATTAAGTACTCCCCTCCCCCCTGCCCTGCCAAAAAAAAAAAAAGATTAAAAAAAGAATCTAATATATTATGAGCTCTTGGTGTCATTAAAAAAAAAAACTCAAAAAAGAAATTACTTTCCATTTAAAGAGAATCTGCTTCCTGCTTAAGTGGCTAATATTTTAATTAAGTTGGGAGTGAAGTTTTTCTGAGTGTCTCCTGATAAACTCCCTCTTTTATGTTGATGGTAATTAAACAGATCCCTGAGGAGGCTGTGGGCTCCGTGCGAGGCCCGTGCTAATTGTCAGACAGGAGACACTGACCAGTTGGCTTGCTCTTGAATGGCCTGCAGCGTGCTGGCAGCGCCGCGGTCTGATTTTCTGTATTGTGAGCTGTTGTCAGGGCTAACTGGGTGCCATTGTGGCTGGAGATGTCGTGCAAATTGAGGCAGATGGCTCAGGTTCAGACACGTGTCCCACGGAAAGGGGAAAGGGGATTGGCCCTGCAAAGTGGGGTCACAGCAGGTTACAGACCTGCTCCACACTTGTTAGTGTTTTCAAAGGCTCATATGCAGCAACTTTGTTTTTCTCCAGTCATCCCTGCAGTCAAACCCCCCTCAGCCCCCTCAAAAACTGTGGAACACGCTCCATGTGGAAAACGGGGGCCTGGGAGGGGCCTGGCCTCTTCTCGTGTCTGGGGCTCAACTGTGCAGGCAGAATGAATGAGCAGGATTGACAGAGAGGTTCACTGCGTCTCCAGCGGCTCTGCAGTCAATTGCAGTGCTTAAAAGGCTAGTTCTGCTTTTAACTCCGTGTAATTAGTAGGTTCTTCGTGTCTGTGTCTTGGAATTTAGTAATGTGAGCCTTAGACCTCAAGTTTCCTCTTTCCTATTCTAAAGCAGAAAGAAGATCTAATGTTCAGAACATTTAAAAAAAATATAAACAGAGGGAGTGTGGTGTTACACTTGGCTGTCACGTGATTTTCTTCCATGTCCTCAGCATTAGAGACTGAAGTTGAATGTTTTAACATGTATGAATTCATAAAATTATCTAATTTCTTGCATAATCACTTTCAGATATGAGAAATAAAAATTTCGAGCTCTTGGAGAAAGATAGACTTCCCTGGTGGCTCAGATGGTAAAGCATCTGCCTACAATGTGGGAGACCTGGGTTCAATCCCTGGGTCGGGAAGATCCCCTGGAGAAGGAAATGGCAACCCACTCCAGTACTCTTGCCTGGAAAATCCTATGGATGGAGGAGCGTGGTAGGCTACAGTCCATGGGGTCACAAAGAGTCGGTGACGACTAAGCAACTTCACTTTCACTTGAGAAAGATAAACCTTTTCTTAACATGTTTTAAAGATGAAAATAGAGCAGTTGATTTTAAATGGCCCTATGGCTGGTGAAATGTTATATATCAAATGAATAAATGATTCTCAAATATGTAGTAATCAAGAGTTATTCACATCCATCTATTGTTCAAACTAATAAGTAAAATAGAACTCCTTTTTCTGTTCTGTTCCCAAGATACTGAAATCACCTGCTTGTGGTAAGCATGTGCTGGGCAGTTTATTGATTTTTTGGGAGAATGCTTGTCTTTGGGTTTGGGGCTGTAGGGAACCTGTGATAAATTATTGAGGAAAAAAGTTATTTTAAACCTATTTGAATATGTGCTGTCTCCGTTTTTCCCCCTCATGATAAAAGGTCTCTGGTGTTTTGTTTTTTTTTCTTCCAGGTTTGCAGCTAAAACTGTACACAGTGGGTCACTGATGCTAGTCACAGTGGAACTGAAGGAAGGCTCTACAGCACAGCTCATCATAAACACTGAGAAAACTGTGATTGGTTCTGTTCTGCTGCGAGAGCTGAAGCCTGTCCTGTCCCAGGGGTAACCTGCTTACATCTGGACTTCAGAATCTGGCACACAACAAAAGTGCCTGGCATCCACTACTGCTGCCTTTCATTTATAATAATAGCCCTTCCATCTGGCAGTGGGGGAAGAATACACTCCTGACATTCTTGTCTCCTGCTTTAGAATGCTGGTGTGTGTCTGTCGTGAATGCAGTACTTTCCCCCTTTTCGCTTTGCTAACCAAAGAACATACATTTTACTGTCAGTTATCTCACCTCCTAAATCCATGTGGCATTTTCTCTGTCCTGCTACTTCTTCTGGCCCTCTTGGCTCCCTTCCCTTTTTCAACAATGATGGACATGAACTGGATACTTAAAGTTCACTGGAAATCATCTTCCTTTCCGCAGTAAGCAAAAATTAGCCTAGAAATAGTATACATGGCCTCTCAGCTTGGTCTATGAAAAATGGTGTAGTGTACTTCTTAGAATTAAATTCAGAAACAACAATTTATCTGCAAAATTTTGTTCTATGAATTTCCTGGTATTGTAATTGGTTATTGACAACCGTCATCATGAAATTATCTCTGAATAATAAGATAAATAAACTAGCACCTGAATAACATTTGTCTTTGCATTCTTAATGAGAAATCATTTATAATCCTGAAGTTCATATGCTGCCTTTTCTTTAAAATAAATGTTTTGAGTGTTATATTATGTAGAGAAACAATGGGGTATAGTTGGTGAAAGAAAAACCACTTTCAAACCAGGTAGGTTTTCTACTTATGTTACAGTTAACTCCAAGAAAAAAGCTGATTATTTAATAACGAAAACAAAAGTCTTCATGTCTTATAGACAGTTTTGATCTTAGTAAAGATCTGATTACAGATCTTCACAGTTGTAAAGGCCTATTGCAACTACTGAAGAAATTCTTTGAATTTCATTGTTCCTTTACAGATTTTGATGCCCCCCTCTGATGGACTGACATGCCTTTGGAAGCTAACTAGTATAAACTAAATGATAGAAATCTTAAAAACTAGTTATCTGATCAACATTGTAGCACTTTTCCCTGAAGTGTTTTTTGGGGGTTTTTGTTTGTTTTGTTTTACTAACTTAGACAAGTTACTGTTTTAATAATAATTTTGTAAAAGGTTGTTCGGTGTCGGTAATCAGAAAACTTTCCTAATACTTTTAAAGCCAGTTGAAATTGTATTTACCAAACTTTGTGACACAAGGTAATAAGACTTTAAGACAGGTCCTTTTATACGGAGCCACATAGTGATTTTTGAAAGTAAAAAGAGAAGGTACATTGATTGAAACATTATAGAACATATATAAAGAGTAAAGAAAACCAGAAGCATTCTTGGGACATTGAGGCTGTGAAAAAATTATTGAGATATTTAAGGATGTACACGTTCCTGCTCCTGAAATGCAACAGCTAATCTGGGGGAAGTGTGGCTGCAGCAGGACATGCCCTTCCTCGCGCTGGAGACGTGTACTGCGACGGGACGCAGGCCAAGAAGCACCGCTGTCATTGCAGCCCCTTGGCACTTCCATTATTCAACCTGTTTCCTAGGGCTTTACACCTTTGGATTTTTAAGTCAATAACTTTTTAAAACACTATAAAGAATTTGACAGGCCAAGTATTTGTTTTCTGAAAAAATATATATATGCTTACTGTCAACAAAGCAGAGGGGGAAATGCATGCCATGATGTAGAGGTTTTTATTTTCCCTGTTAGGGCACTCATCTTTGAAAAGAGGGCATGCAAGGTCTGTTTTTTAAAACAAAGGAAATTTCAGTAAATTTTACCTTTGAAGAAGATCACATTTTTTACTTAATTTTTAGATTTAATATGTACATTAATAATGTGTGGTATGTTAGCAGTTGAAACTGAACATCAATAGCTTCTTAACATTTTTTCACATAAATGAGAAAAATGACCGCAGTCCCAAGTTAAAGATCCAGGGAGTTTTTGTTGTTTTTTTTTTTTTACCTTTCTTTGGCACAGTGATTCAGAGTTCCTTTCCTCATATTTCTTTTAACTTTATCATAATCCATGATTATCTTTTAAATTGTTCCATTGAGTCGAGTTAGTCAATGTTGAATTCTTAATTCCAGCTATATTTTTTCATTTTAATGCCCACTTAATGGGACACTTTATGTACACCAATCTTGAAGAATGGCTCACATACTGTATTTCAGACTGAGCCACATTTTTGGTATCACAATACGTTTGCTTTATTTATTATAAGAAAAGGAAAATGTTTTATTCTGAAGAGACTATAACAATGAACTTTTACCCAGTTAAAATATTAGATACTTGTCCTTCCCAATAATTGTTAGCAAACATTTGAATAACTTTATAAGTTTATGAAAACCTGTGTTTCTGTGGTTAAAAATTTAAATGTTAATATTAGAGAAGACAAGAACCCAGAATGACAAGCAACATAAAGGGAGGTTTAAAAAGAAAGTAGGCCCAGCTAAAGGAACACCTGAGACCTTTGACCATTTCTGTTCCCTCTCTGTAATCTCTCTGACATTATTGGCAACTTCGTTTAAAGGGGGAAAACTCCTCTTTCACATAATCGGAGGGGAGGAAAAAAGTCCTATGTTACAACATGAAACTAACAGAGCCTTACTATTTCCTTTCTATCCAAAGACCCCGTCCACTGTGGCGCCTGACGAACTGCGGTAACCCTTGTCGAGGGGTGGGAATATAGAAGGTGATCTCTGTTCCCCCAAGAAATCTACAGTCCAGTTGGCAGTAAATAAAGATGGCAGTGTGGCCTCAGCCAAGTTAGTGAGCCCTGGTTTCCGTGCTAATACAGCCTCGCTTCCTCCCACTCCCACTCCTAGGCACCCAGCCAGCCCCAGGGGCCTGCGTAGCCCGTGTTCTCACCACTGCCCCCTTCTCTCCCAGGTGAGAGGAGGCCATCTCTGAATGCACACTTTGTTTGTTCCTCCATCAACTGAAGGTCCATTCATTGAGAGAGAATTACTTTCTGACCATGTCCTTGATTTTTTTTTTTTTTTTTTTAATCCTTGTCCATCCTTTCCCCACACCTTCCAACTTGGCCAGTTACATCAGGAAAAGTTTTCAGGATCACTTGTTGTCTCTTCTCAAGATGTCAGAGAAAAAAATCAAGTTTATGATAGTGTTATTGTCTTAGATGAATGGAAATTGTGTTTAATAGAAAAATATGCCCTTAAATGGGCCAGAAGTTTCTTTCAATCTTCACAGACTCCATCTCCTTTCTTTATGTGACTTCCCAGCAAACAGCACTCGAGACAATTACATGAGTGCTTTCCTCTGTCCCTGTTGGTAACATTCCTCTTTACCACAACTTTTCAACTGTTACGAGTAAGCAGGATTTTAAGATCTGACCGGCCTATAAGTTAACCACTGTATGTAATTGTGTTTTTTTGTTAACAGTGTGTAAAATATGTAAAGTCAAAACGCGTTAGATTCCACGTGATCACCTGACCCACACTCAGGCCACGGCTGTTTGGAAGCTGAGATTTCTTCTAGGAAAGATCGAGAAGCAGTCGGCAGATGCATTGTCAGATCGCACCAGTAAGAGTTCCTGGGTTAGGGGAAGGAGTGATCCCTGTGCTGGAGGGCTCTGAGAAGGTTTGACTGAGCCTGGGAGGCTAGCTCTTAAAAGCGGGGTGGCATTAAGAAAAGTGTTTCCAGGAGTGAGATAAGGGAGCATATATTGTTCTCAGCAGAGGCTATATCTTAGAATGCACTTTAGACACTCTACAGAAAGCTGCACTGCTCCCATGCTGAAAAGTGCTGTGTCCCCTTTGTCTCCCTGCCCTCCTCTCTGCTCTTGCCCCTCTCACACAGCCTCTCTCTCCTGAAGCCGTCCCCCAGGTTCCACCTCAGTGCCGTTCAGAGAAGAAACGAGGGGCTGAGCTGTTACCGATGGGGCTACACTGAGCTTGTGCACTAAGGTACACAGAAGCAGAGAGAAGGGTGGGACAGGTGAACAGTTGAAAGGTAGGCTCTCCCAACAGAGATCAGGAGAAACAGGTTTGGTTGGTTCTCATCTCCTGCTTGTAGGCCAGTTTCAGATGTTTCCTTGGGAATTATTTCCTGGGCCACTGCTGGTTCCAGAATGAGTCTTTCAGACTTAAAGTAGTTAGTATTAAGTTCCACTGGTGTCTCTTTCCTGGTTAGGTGATTGACTGTGACCTGAAGTGAAGCTAAAATTTCTAATCACCCCAGTTTGGTGTACATAGTCACTTGTACATATAATTCCTAGCCAGTTCATTACATACGCTGAAACCCCAAACCCTCAAAACTCAAATGAGGGCTTATTACAATGGACTCAAACCTGTCCTTATTGACATTCTGAGACCCTGGTTTCTCATTTACAACCTAGAGAGCCAGAGATACCAAAGATTAGGCTTAAATATAGCAGGGTCTTTATTCTAAGACCTAGAGATGTTAAGAAAACCTAACCAGTAGATGATTCTGGGCTCATTGATGTGAGAAAAGGGGAAGGTCTCAGAATAGAGGAAGGAGGGAGGGAAGGGACATTGGCTCTCTCCAACTTTACCCCAACCAAGATTCTGATTTGTTTCCCCCTAGAAGGCTCAGATGGTAGAGAATCCACCTGCCATGCAGAAGACCCAGGTTCGATCCCTGGGTTGGGAGGATATCTTGGAGAAGGGAATGGCAACCCACTCCAGTATTCTTTCCTGGAAAATCCCATGGACAGAGGAGCTTGGCAGGCTACATTCCATGGGGTCTCTAAGAGTCAGAGACGACTGAGCAACTAACACTTTTCACAGAAGAGCATCTTCTTCTCAAACTATGTAAGAAACAACTTATTTCAAATCAGTGGGATATGAATGAGGGCTCCTGTTTCATGGTAGGGTCAACCGTCTCTATGGGCAGCAGTAAGGCATTGTTAAGACTGTGGCTTCAGAGAGGAAGAGATTTAATTCTGCCTTTGCAAAGGAATTAAAGATTGTATGAAGGTGGGCCCCTCCAACCTAAACTTAAACCCCTCTTTGTTTATTCCTTTTGGTAGTACACTTAGAATAAGGTATGAGCTCAAACAGGCTGCCACGGGAAGGATAATACAGAAGTTTGGTTGCGAGGGAAGGTGGGACAAGTATCCTTCAAACCAAAGGTTTGCTTTTTGAGCTTTAAAAAAATGAAGCCGCTCTGAGAAGGCTTCTTGCTGGCATTACAGCAAAGTCACCATCACCAAGGGCCCTCTCGCCTGCAGCCCAGAGCCTCCATATTGCTCGGGCCTCGTCAAAACCACAGGGCCTAAATAAAAATATTTTGTCAACAAAGTTACAGGCAGCTCTGTTCCTAATTGAAAGTAATTATGATTTCTGTGCTGTGGTGTAATTACCTAAAAAAAAAAAAAAATGTTATTTGACGATTAAGATTCTGGAGTGAGCTGTGTTCTTTGGGCTCTCGCTCCGCTCCTCCATCAGGGACTTGGTTTCAGCGGTGTGCAGCTGCTGGGGCTGATTTACAGAGCTGCGGCTGTGGCTGGTCATAAATAAATCCTCTTATATAGTTGTTATGAACACCTGTTAGATCATCTGTCAGCAAAGCGCTGTTCACATTTATCATGGTGCGGTAGTTATTTTACCTCAATCCATTTCCAACTGACTCAGCCTCCATTGCTGGATTACTATTACCACACCATAATCGCTCGCTCCCACTCCATGTTACAACTTGCAGATAAAAGATTTCACTACTTGGCCAAATTTCATAAATAAAGGAGCAGTTCAGTGCAGTAAAAGTTTATTTTTGTCGTCATTTGTCACCCCATTATTCCATAAATCAAATGGAATAGTGCTATTGCCGGCTCAGGCATTGCTGTCAGCCTTAGGCATGGAAATGGTCCGTTTCTTCCTTTTAGATGAGATGACATGTCTTTCAGACTTAACTGGCTTCTGGTTTTGTTTCACCCATTTTATTTTATTACTCCTCCAGAAAAAGCCCTGGGGAACAGAAAGGCTTAAGGAGTGAAATGGAGACAGAACCCAAGCCCAGCACACTGCTCAGCTCGGTGATCGGTGCTCCCCCATCCAGTCACCAGGAACTTGACCACCACCCGCACTCACACATCGAATCCTGGGCTGAGGATGCTTTTCATAAACTTCAGAGGGATTATAGTTTCTATTAGGGAAAGGCTATTACAACGTGGAGTTAACAGACATTGAAAAACCTGACGTATGTCTCCAGAGACCTCGATTTGGCAGACTTTATGCAAAGAAAAGACGCTTGAGTTTCTTTGCTAAGGTGCACGTTAATGGCGCTGAGGCTTCCAAAGGGAATGGTCAGCCCCAGAGCGTGTCTTACCCCTGAAGCCTTGTCAGCTGAGGAGCTCTGGAGGGACAGTCAAGATTTATTAGCGAGTCGCGAACTCTGTCTCGGGCAGAAGTCTGAGGAAGGCAGTGTCCCTTGGTTGAAAGGAAGAGGACAGAAAAGCTGAAGGAATGGGGTGATAGAAAAGGGTTTATAGTTGATATTATACTTCCTAGTTGGTTCTAATTCAAGTTACATTCTTCATCGTCATTATGTAGCTCATAAATTCAATAAAGTGTTTTACTGTTACTATAAAAATGACAGGAGGGGGGTTTTATGTTGTAAGTTTCGTTAGCCGCTCTTCCTGTTTTATGTTGAAGTTCTCAGGCCGTTATGTCATTAAACTCCTTGGAGTCTGAAGGGCTCGGGCCCCTCCATTTCTTGCCTGGTGCACACTTGGCCCCGTCAGCCCTGGCCAGGCCGGACCACTGGATGCTCAGTGCCAGCTGGCCGTGGTGCCAAGAGGGCACGGCTGCCCGAATCTGTTATTTCTCGAGGAACAGCTTCCATCTCTGAAGACGTGTAGCAAGGAGGTCTGGGGGTACGGGGACAGCTTGAGGCAGACTGCTCCAGGGGCTCTTGAAAATTCTAAAGAGAGAGTCCTTTTTTATCGGCAGGAGGAAGACTTGCTGGGTGGGGTGTCGTAGCTCCAGGCGCTGTGGACCTGGGAACTGGTCTCTGCATCAAGACGGCTCTTGGCGGTGACACAGCTAACTTTTTGTTCAGTCGCTCAGTCGCGTCTGACTCTTTGTGACCCCGTAGACTGCAGCATCACAGGCCTCCCTGTCCTTCACCATCTCCCAGAATTTGCTCAAACTCACGACCATTGAGTTAGTTGGTGATGCCATCCAACCTTCTTACCTTTCCCCCTTCTCCACTTGTTAACCTTTGCCTAGGCTCTAAGTCCTTGATAAAGTCCCAAGCAAATTTAGGGCTGAAACCTTGTGGGATTTTTTGGAGAGGAAACACCACTCTCTTGACTGTGTTCGTTGATTCCAGAAGCAGCAAAGGGCATTTCTGCTCTAGGAAACTTTGCTTTCTCCAGATGTTTGTTTTGAACAGAATATCCACACGGAAACAGCAACTACTAATTCTCTGGCCAGCGTGCATCAAGGCCTTAATCTAAAGCCTCCCATCCATCCAGCTGTCTGGCATTTGCTATTATAGGGCACCAACAGAGAAATGAGGCTGTGGCTTTATCACTGCACCCTGGGTGACAACTTGATTTTCTGCTTTCACCGCAGGCAGCAGCAGCCCACCATGATGGGGCTGTTAATTTGTGCATTTCATGGTGTCTGTCAGGGGGGCTGGGAGAGGAGGGTTTCGGGGGAGAGGGAATGGAGCATGTCCCAGCCGCGGAAGCACCTGTCTGCACTGACGGCACAGAAGCACTTCTTATTAGCGTGCAGGTCTCTAGATGCAGCCCGGGATGACAGCCTGGCATCCCAGCACCCACACACTGTGACAGGCGCCGGCAGCCGGTCCCATTGTTTGCCCTTGATGAGCATGTCATTAATGGAAATGGAAGAAAGTGAGGGCCACATCAGTATTCAAATAGCCTCTATTCTCTCTGCCATTCACCCGGCTGGCTCAGCCTGCCGCAGATTTCCTTCTGCAGGCTCCTCTCAGACTTAAAAAAAAAAAAAAAGGATTTATTCCCACGGCATATAGATCCTCCCCATGTTGTTCCTGGTCTCTTCCCATCCTGTCTCTGCAGCCACCTCTCTAGGTTGGATTCAGCTGGATCAAAGGAGATGTGGGTTCCTGTGGGTTGCAAAGGTCAAATTAGCAAGTGCACAGGCTGTTTGCCGCTCAGAAAATGCACACCGTCACCCTCCAAGCCTCTTCCTGTGCCTCCCGAATCCTGCATCTCCTCTGGGGAGGTAGTGGCTGCTCAGGCGCCACTCTCAGAAATGCCTGACAGGCTCAGAGCCCTGGAGGAGAGAGTCTGACTCCAAGAGTGGCTGGCTGGCGTGGAAAACAGCCCTCCTCTTTTTCAAGTTTAGTAAATTAAAGAGAAGTTAAGGAAACTGCCTAACAGTCACTGGTTGGACAGAACTGTGTATCACGCACGATTACTTACAGCCAAGTGGAGAGTGACTGGGCCCTAAATATGTGTTTCCGTCCCTCAGCCCCTGTGTTGGTCTGTTTGCTTAATACTGTAATTAGTGCTCGGGGTGGGGTGGGGCGGGGGGAGGATGACTCCAGCAGCCACTGGTCTTCCGCGCGTTTCTGTCGCCCACTTGACTTTCGTGTTTCTAGTTGTGCACACACACACCCTTACACACGTCTACACACACATGCCCAGGAGCCCCCTCTCCCAACGTGAGCCCTCGTCCTCACCCCACCCCCCACCCCTACATTCTCTGCCTAGTCCTGCGTTTGCAAGATTCACACCTCCATTCAGATGGAACATTCCTAGAGGCAGACAGTAGTGAAAGACCACTTCTCACTTGCCTCTGACCTCTTAGTAAGGAAAGGTCAGCAGAACTGCTTGCGGTGCATTTCCCTAGCAATGTCCCTTGTCTGGTACTCATCTGTCAGTCTCTAAGACACCACCCATCTTCTAAACCAGCCTGGTTGGAGGCGGAAAACAGACGCCCCGGCTAGATGCCTGGCCAGGAACTCAGGGCTGATCCCTCACCAGCGCTGTGTTCTCCCCTCACCCCATCCGGAGATGAACAGGGTAGTGCTTGCTTTCATGAGCTGTCTCCTCCCCTGAAACACAGAAACTCTTTGACTGAAGAAGCCGTGTCTTTCTGTTCCTGGTTGAGGGGCCACAGTGTGTTCTGGCTCAGGGTAGACGTTCCCATCCAGGATCATGACCCCTCTACGGACCTGGCGGATTTGAGAACAGATTTTCTCAGGTGTTTATCTGACAACCTACAAAACCCCCCAACCTTTCTCCAGGAGAAGCCCAGAGGGGTGATAATGGTTGAAAAAGCCAGGTCGTAAATTGGGCTTTCTCTACTCGCTTGCTTTGGAGCTGAGAGACTCCACAGAGGGCAATTTAAAAGGAACAGAAACAGGCTGAGAACAAAACTCCCAATGCTTTAGCCTCAGTGTCAGAGTGATGGAAAATAATTTTCACATTTGATTAATTATTAAGAGATCTGTTTAATAAAATATAGAGAGAGCATTTTGTCTCTCCACAATCGTTAGTATGACCCCAGACCCCTATTTTGGAGGTGAACAAAAAGCTATTGAGTTAGAACAATAAATTTTGTCCCCAAGGGTTTTTGCAGAAGTGGCCACAGGGCCGTCCTGACAGATTTAAGGCAGAAATCCCACAGCTGACACGGAGATGTGTCAAACCCAGTGGCAGGTCACACTCGCCAGCCTCACCCAGACATGTGAACAAAGCAAAACCATTGACCTCAAAGGAAACAGGGCCTTGGTAGGGCCTCCTCCTTTCTGTTTTACTTTTTAAGAAAATTATCTCCAAACCATACGTTCAGGTGTTTAGCATTCTTGATAGATAAAATTTCAAATGCAGCAAGTCATCAAGGAATTCTATTCCTTTATGAATACATTATTTTCAAACCCCCACAATTTCTCTGCCCATGACTGTATTTTATTGGCATTTAAGTGGGAATATCTAGGTCTTCACCAGTAAATATCCTATATAAAGGAATTAGTTTTCTTGTTTTCCTCCAGAAAAAAAAAGATGTAATATCATCTGTAAGATTTGCATGTAGAGTCTATTTTTATTCAACTTCAGGCATTCAACTAATTTAAAAGTAGCCTCATTTAGTTTTGTGAATATACATATTAATTAAAAAGCACTTGAATAAACATTTCAAAGACGATTTTTAGTGCACTTTGATTTGCAAGTTATTTTTGACTTTCTTGTGCTCTGCAGACTGGCAGCAAGGCGTTATCAAAGTCAGGCACGGAGACGCTCAAGCTGAGGCTACTCCAGGATCCCCCCTACACGCTGCCTACTTCCACATCTGCAAGGCACGTGTCTTTTCCCTTCACGCAGTGTTCCTCTGGTTAAGGCAGCAGTGAAAGACCACCTCTGATTCAGAAAAGGACAAATCTTCCCCGGTTCATATCCCAGGCAGTCTGGAATTCGCAGGCTGTGGCCAATGGGCCTGTGCCAGGGCCTCCAAAGCCTGCCGCTGTGTTTCAAGACCTTCCTCCATGGCCCACCTACTTGAGGATAGATCCCTCAAACATTCTGGAGGGAATCCCAGAGCTTTTTGTCTGCAAATATTTTCACTCCCCCCGCAGCAGTCGCTATTGCGAATGGAAAGCATAGCATGAAAAGCGTGTTTCAGCGATGGGGAGAGCTTGGCAGGCTGGGAGGAGGACGGGTTGATCTTTCAGTTGCTAGTCTAGTGTGACAGGGAGAGGTCTGTGGCCCCAGTCCCCAACACGGTTCCTTATGGCAGGTGGTGACCTGCTTTGGTCCAAAACAAGCACATACGTCATGCTCTCCTTGGCCCCTGAAAAGCAGGACAATTTACAAGAAAATCCAGGAGTGAACAGAGAGAAAATATCAAAACCTATTTGATATTTTAAAAATCAAAAATACCTTTATGATTGACCTCATGCTTCTTCTATTTTCCATATTTATTTTATAACGCACTGAATATGTTGGTGCAGGACAGTAATACACAGCAATAGAATCAATATGCCATGTATAAATTATAATATGAGTAGTAATATTAATACCTGTAAATAATATAATACAGGAAAAAATACACAGTCAGCAATGCATGTAGGCAGTTTACAGATAAACGCAGACACTGGAGCCAGCTTCATCCCCAACGCCAGGAGCCCTCGGGAGGGCCCTCCACTGCTAAGATGCCTTCTGAGGACCCAGTTCTTTCCTCCACGACTGGCTTGGGGAGAGTGGGCAGCGTGGCCTCTTGAGGCGCCAGGAGGTTACTTCTACTTCCCAGACAATAAAGAGACGCATGTTGGCCTCTCCCAGCCCTCACCCTCTCTCCCTCAGGGCCGTGGAGAGAAGCAGGGTCGGGGTTCAGCCACTGTTAGGGAGGTGCGCGAGGAGGCAGGGAGCGGCTCACTGCACAGGGACTAATCGCCGCCCACTTGGGCAAATTGGGAGGCAGGGCGCAGGAGCGGGCCTCTGTCAGAGGGAGAGAGGAGGGGGCCTTCAGAGGGTGGGACGGCGTCTGGATCCATCTCATTAGGAGTGAGGAATGACTCATGATTCACAAAAGGTCATTGCCTACTGAGGTAGATAAATTACCTAGGAGCCTTCAGCAGAGTTGGAGGACCTATTTGGTAAGGAAGTTTTCATTAAATCAAAGATTTTATGGCTTCTATTTTGTTGCATAGGAAAAGGGAAATAATTAGTAATTGGCGAAATAAGTGCAGGAAATAAAAAAGTGTAATGTTATTCTAATAGGCCTTGTCTTGGTCTTTAACTTTTCACTTGCAAGCAGCATTATTTTTTAACTCAGATGTATAAAAACCATCCACACTGAGAAAGTGGAACCAATTGCAGTTAAACAATTGAGGGGAGCACTAACCAATAATAGGATAAGCTTTAAAATGCCATAAATATTTTTCCTTTTTACTGTGTTTGATTTTTGATGATTCCCATAACCCACTGGTTAAAATTAAATAGACATGTTCTTTGGTATTACTCAAATACATTTTAGTGCTAAACTGTATAAAGCAGGATATATATATTAATATATTTGCCCCCAAATTGCCTGTTAGATGAGTTTCTCAGATGGACCCCTATTTCTCTACTGACATTTCCATCTTGAGAGACACCCCCAGATTATAACAGTAGTAACACTGAAATGAAAATTTCTCTAAGGGTGAATTTGACCTAACCTATTGAGGTGTTACCATAGTTTATAGGCAGATTTTTATGGAATAACAAACAGTGGAGCCTTTCGGTTGGTGAAATATTTACCCCTCACATTTACATAGCCACAGGGATTTCTTTTTCATAGGATTCCTGCCTTTTTACTCCCAATTAAATCTGCTTTGGAGAGGGTTTGTGCTCCTGTGAGATTCACAGGCTATCAGAAATAAATGATAAACAAAGATATATGGAAAATAGCTCAATGGGGAAGGAAAAGAGTAGACTCACACTGATGATACCTATTGTTTTAAATGCTAACTTCCATGAATAGAGGACTTCCTATGTTTGGTTTCAGACTAATCCTTTTTTAACCTATATTTTTTCTTTTCATCTTCATAACAGCAGGGTTTTCGAGAGGCTGCCTTCACCTCCATTTCACCAATGAGGGAACTGGTACTCAGAGCATCCAGTCCCTTGCTCAGTGCTACATCCAGAGACGGGAAGCCTGGGCTGGGACATGCCTGGTCCCCAAGCTGAGCTGGTGTAAGAAAATCCTCTGTCTGGAAAACATGGGCGGGGGAGGAAGGGAACCTAAAAGTCACCAACTGAGATCATGTGTCCAGCATGGTAGAAAGTAGACCACTAGACCATTCAGGTATGACCTAAATCAAATCCCTTACGATTATACAGTGGACGTGAGAAATAGATTCCAGGGATTAGATCCGAGAGACGTAGTGCCTGAAGAACTATGGACGGAGGTTCCTACATTGTACAGGAGGCAGGGATCAAGACCATCCCCAAGAAAAAATGCAAAAAGGCAAAATGGTTGTCTGAGGAGAACTTACAAATCGCTGAGAAAAGAAGAGAAGCGAAAGGTAAAGGAGAAAAGGAAAGATGCACCTAGTTGAATGCAGAGTTTCACAGAATAGTAAGGAGAGATAAGAAAGCCTTCCTCGGTGATCAATGCAAAGAAATAAAGACAATAGAATGGGAAAGACTAGAGATCTCTTCAAGAAAATTAGAGATACCAAGGGAACATTTCATGCAAAGATGGGTACAATAAAACACAGAAATGGTATAAACCTAACAGATGCAGAAGATATTAAGAAGAGGTGGCAAGAATACACAGAAGAACTGTACAAAAAAGATCTTCATGACCCAGATAATCACAATGGTGTGATCACTCACCTAGAGCCAGACATCCTGGAATGTGAAGTCAAGTGAGCCTTAGGAAGCATCACTACGAACAAAGCTAGTGGAAGTGATGGAATTGCAGTTGAGCTATTTCAAATCCTAAAAGATGATGCTGTGAAAGTGCTGCACTCAATATGCCAGCAAATTTGGGAAACTCAGCAGTGGCCACAGGACTGGAAAAGGTCAGTTTTCATTCCAATCCCCCTAAGAAAGCCAATGCCAAAGAATGCTCAAACTACCGCACAATTGCACTCATTTCACACACGAGTAAAGTAATGCTCAAAATTCTCCAGGCCAGGCTTCAACAGTAAGTGAGCCATGAACTTCCAGATGTTCAAGCTGGATTTCAAAAAGGCAGAGGAACCAGAGATCAAATTGCCAACACCCGTTGGATCATCAAAAAAGCAAGAGAGTTCCAGAAAAATATCTACTGCTGCTTTATTGACTGTGCCAAAGTCTTTGCCTGTGTAGATCACAACAAACTGTGGGAAATTCTTCAAGAGATGGGAATACCAGACCACCTGACCTGCCTCCTGAGAAATCTGTATGCAGGTCAGGAAGCAACAGTTAGAACTGAACATGGAACAACAGACTGGTTCCAAATCAGGAAAGGAAACGTGAAGGCTGTATATTGTCACCCTGCTTATTTAACTTATATGCAGAGTACGTCATGAGAAATGCTGGGCTGGAGGAAGCACAAGCTGGAGATTGCCAGGAGAAATATCAGTAACCTCAGATATGCAGATGACACCACCCTTAAGGCAGAACATGAAGAACTAAAGAGCCTCTTGATGAAAGTGAAAGAGGAGAGTGAAAAGTTGGCTTAAAATTCAACATTCAGAAAACTAAGATCATGGCATCTGGTCCCATCACTTCATGGTAAATAGATGGGGAACCAATGGAAACAGTGACAGACTTTATTTTTGGAGGCTCCAAAATCACTGCAGATGGTGATTGCAGCCATGAAATTAAAAGATGCTTGCTCCTTGGAAGAAAAGCTATGACAAATCTAGACAGCGTATTAAAAAGCAGAGACATTACTTTGCCAACAAAGGTCCATCTAGTCAAAGCTTTGGTTTTTCCAGTAGTCATGTATGGATGTGAGCGCTGGACTATAAACAAAGCTGAGCACCGAAGAATTGATGCTTTTGAACTGTGGTGTTGGAGAAGACTCTTGAGAGTGCCTTGGACTGCAAGGAGATCCAACCAGTCCGTCCTAAAGGAGATCAGTCCTGAATATTCATTGGAGGGACTGCTGTTGAAGCTGAAGCTCCAATACTTTGGCTACCTGATGCAAAGAACTGACTCATTTGAAAAGATCCTGATGCTGGGAAAGATTGAAGGTGGGAGGAAATGGGGATGATAGAGGATGAGATGGTTGGATGGCATCACCGACTCGATGGACATGGGTTTGGGTGGACTCTGGGAGTTGGTGATAGACAGTGAGGCCGGGCGGGCTGCAGTCCGCAAAGAGTAGGACATGACTGAGTGACTGAGCTGAACTGACAGTACCTGGAGCTCATCCATTATTAAATCATTGACTTCATGTAGAAAGGCCCAAGTAGCGTGTGTTCCCCATCACAGACGAGGAAGGGAGCCGGGTTATACCAGCACGAGAAAGATGCAAATGTTTTCATAAAGGGTGCGTGATGGACAGCAGGCATAAATGTGGCTTTGGCGTATAGATTTTTCCAAGCATCTCCCCTTCCCCCGTTTCCTCAGTTCTTTATCTAATATCATTTAAATAAGTATCAAATAATGGCATTCTTAACCATTTGTCTAGGGAGAGTATTCCACTCACTAATAGATCTCCCTGTCAGGGAATTTTTATGGATAATTATTTAGCGACTTTTCGCTATGAATCTTGAAAATGAACAGCATGGATGGGGAAGCACCCGAGTTTGCTTGTGATCCTGACGATTTCAGATGGTGTCAGTGACATCAGTGGAAAGTGTGTCAGTTACTTGGTTTATGACCCAGTGAGTGACATCCGTCGGGCCTCCAACTACTGAGAGCCTCATTCTCTTGCGAGAGACCAAGTGACTGTCCCCTGAGCGCCCCTCTTCCTCTGACCAGACTCTGCTTCACTCAGCACGACAGAGCCTTGGAGCATCACCCAACCTCTGGCCCTTGGCCATCTCAGATAGAGACGTGCCCTGGCTAAGTCGTTCTTCCTGTCCTGTTTAAATCTCATGCAATACTTGAGCGCTCTGCCATCCAGTTCAGAAATAACCAGATTTCTTTTCCTCTTGGATTCAAGGGTTTGTGCCTGCCCTCTTTGACATCTGCCCCAGGGGACCTCAGCCAAATACATCAAGGTAGAGTTTCCTAAAACCGCAAAGAAACCGGAACCCTAAAAGGCCTTTTACAGAAATGACTCTTGGGAAAGCTTAGCTATTTTACCCCAGGAAAATTAACATTGTGTTAACCTACCTATCCTCTTAAACTCTCTTTGGAAAAGGTAGTAGCTAGTTCATTTCTAAATATAACAAGCATCCTATTTGTATTTACTTTTCATGCCACCAACAATGTACTTGGTATTGAGTTGAATACGGCTCCAAGAGAAAATACAATTAATGAATAGTCACAAGGTTGCTAATCTGATCAATGCTTGTCTGTGACCACAACCGCTCAGAGCCTGTGGCAGCAAAGAGGACCACACTGGCTGGCGGAGCGTGTGTAGTCTGTCAACTACTTGGGGGGCAAGGGAGGGGTGCTGTGATGTAAATAGATGTGGGGAGGAGAGAGGGTGTCTAGTGAAGAAGGGAACCAGATGGAGGGCTCTAGCTCAGGGAGGTTTTCCTCCCATTCCTCCGCCACTCCTCTTTGCAGTGGCACCAAACACCTTCTGAAGACACGAGTGTTCTAGCCCTGATGTGCGCCAGTGAGGACGCAAGGGCCCTGACCTCAGGGGCTCATGGCTCGGTGGCGAGGACACAGAAGCAGGCACTTCTCTGGGGACATCCCAGAAGGTGGTGGGCTGTGTGGACTGACTTCCTCGAAGTCATCAGCGCCAAGGCCTTGCACGATGAGACCCCACATGGCCTTTTCCAGGTGCAGCAGGGCCTCTGTGCGGCCCAGCTCTCCAAGTCAACACTGCCCATGAGTCTTGGCACACCACATGCTCGAGCCCTTCCCAGCGCCCTGGCACAGTTTGATCGATGCTGCAGCTAAGTGCACAAGCCATCACGCCAATATCTGACAGATCGATGGAAGCCGGCACCCCGGGCTGACTGTGAGGTCAGCGGGAGGCCCCAGAAGGGGCTTGCTCAGTGCTGTTTGGGGCTCCGTCTTCCCCCTTGGATGGCCGCAAGCTGGGCTCTGGACTGGCCCGTGAGGCCTCACCCTCCAGTTAAGCCGGTGCCAGACCCCAGGAAGGTGGCGAGGGCTCCTGGGAAGGCCCGGGACAGGGAGCACGAGGGAGGAGGAGCTCTTCTCCCAGCAACTCGGGGCTGCTTTGTTGGTGGCTCGCTCCGCCGGGATGTCCCATTCTCAGCTAATGAACTGCTTAAGTGTGTGGATGGGGAGAAAAGCAGGGAATGTAAGTCCTGGGCGTAAAACAATATCAGCAGTCCAGGAGGTTGCCTGAGCAGGAAACAACAGCTCAACCTAAAGGGGCCTTTCAAATGCCTAGTTTTGTTCTGAAGTTGCCGGCCTGCTTCTCTCTCTCCTTTCTTTTTTAAAATTCCTTTTAAAACCATTACAATCAAGCATTTATTACTAAAATATTGAAGCCAAGGGAAGTACTTCTATGAGCTATTCAAGCCCCAAAGCCTCAAAGAAGATGGGACTCTGACGGTCTAATTGATTTTCTTCTAGAATAAAATTAAAAGCCAGGCAGAGAGCAGCAAATAGCACTCACCTTTATTGCACGCCTCGGAGCTTTGTAAATAGAGGGCGACGTTTCAGTGTTGGGCTTAGGGTGAGGGAGGAGGGTTATGAGAAAATGAAAAACAATTAGGTTGAGAAAGCGCGGGTGGCAGGCCTCAGGGAGGAGGCCCAGCTGCAGGGAGGAGGCCCAGCAGGCTGCAGGCTCGGGAGCAGAGTGCTCCCTCTCTGACTCCCGGCCCCTGCCTCCAGGCCCGAGGAGCCGAACTGCTTCCCCTTGGCAGACTGTAAACACACCAGAGTCCTCTCTCTGCGATCCCTGGGAAATGAGAGGCCATTTCTTGCTCGTTAACTGGAAGAAGCCGCCGGTGTGAAAGCGGCCGCCCAGCCTGGGCACCGCTAATGGAATTTTTAACTCAGCCTAACTGCACCTGAAGGTAATCAGCTCCGGGCCGGTTGTGCATCCTAAGTTCCTGTCAGGCTGACAGGGGGGCGGAATGAGAGGCTTTGATCACACTTCTCCCCAGGGCACGGTTTCCACCGGCTGGGGCACAAGCCTGCGGGCCGCGGCCTGGAGCTGTGCTCCCCTCCAACCCCAGACACCCCCATCCTGATGTGTGGCCCTGACTTGGGTTCTGCTTTTCAGAACTTTACTTACACATTGCTCCCCCTGGAGACGGAGAGCGTGGAAGTTCAGGGTGTTAAAGTAAGGCTCTGCCCTGTAAAACCTTCTTTACACAGAGCTGTATTTCTAGCAGGAAGCAATTTGTACATTCCAATTTTCAGTATTCACCCCAACTCTGAAGCCACGGAATGTTTTTAAGAGTGCCCAGCCATTGAAAATGCCAGCCAGGTATTATGAAGTTGGTTTCTCCTCTTAAGGTGAGGCAGAATCTTCAACCAGAAAACGTTCAAGAAGCAAGAACTTCAGAAAGAAGACGAGTAATTTTAAAGGGGACACTCTGGTCATTTGTATAACTTTTTCCTCTTCCCTCCTCTAGTTTCATTTTAGAAGCTTGAAAATACAGTTTTTTCCCCTTTACCAATTTTGTGTTTTTCTATTTGGCAAACATTGATTCTTTTCTGTGTCCCAAATGGAGGTAAAATTAACTTGTCTGTTTCTTAAACAAAAATAAATAAACAACTTCAATATGTATAGCACAGGACCTTGCCAAATGCTCTTTGCAGTATGCCAATGTCGCCAAGGAATGTCAGCTCAGCACCATGATTAGCATTTTACAATTGCTACAGAGCCAAGTGTTGAGAGAATAGCAAATGCTGTTTTGTGCCCCATGAAAATTACAGCTAAAGAAATGGAATTTTTTCAGTCATATAGCAGGAAATTAGAAACGAATCGGAGAGCCTGGGCTCCAGATAACTTTCTTTCCCAAGTTACTAATTTTAAGATAAAAATTGAGGTCTAAAAATGTATGCAAAAGTTAATTTAGTTCTACTTTTTAAAAACTTTCTTGTTTAAAGTTTTATGAGTTCAGTGTAGATGGATTTTTTAAATGCAATTCCCAGCTTGAAAAATAGTTATTGTAAGTAAGTGAAAACACAAGCTACAGATGAGAAATATTTGCCCGATATTTGCCTATTATACCTGATAACGGATTTGTATGTAGAATATATAAAGAACTCTGACAATAATCAGACAAAAATAACAACAATTAAAAATGGGCAAAAAAGGCTGAAAAGACACTTCTCCAGAGAAAATATAATCAATCAGTTCATGAGAATGTGTTCAACACTATTGAGTATCAGGGAAATGCAAATTAAAACTAGAGTGAGATCTCACTACACACCTGGTTGGATTGCTAAACTTAAAAAGAAAGACCATATCGAGTATTGATGAGGATATAGAAGAACCAGAACTTTCTCATACCTTGCTAGTAAGAATGTAAAATCATACAGCTACTTTGAAAAACAGATCAGCAGTTTCTTGAAATACTGACCAAATATTTATCACACAACCCATCAATTCCACTCTTAGGAATTTACCTAAGAGAAATGAAAACAGGTCCACAAAAAGATCTACAAGCAAATGTTTGTAGCTCATTTATTCAGAATTGCTCCAAAGAGCAATGTCGCTAACTAGTGAACAATTACAGAAATTGTGGTATATCCATTCAATGGAATGTGATTCGGCAACAAAAAGGAATGAATTGGCACACAGCAACATGGGTGACTCTTAATAACATCTTACAAAGTGAAAGAAGTCAGACACAACCAACCATATACTGTATGATTCCACTTATAAGACATTCTAGAAAGGGCACAATTATAGGGACAGAAAATAAATCCCTACAAAGGGGCACAAAGGAACTTTTGGAAATAATAGAAATGTTCTGTGTCTTAATTGTGGTGGTAGTTACACTGCTGAGTATTCTTGTCAAAACTCATCAAACTGTATACGTTAAATGGGTGAATTTTATTGCGTGTTGATTATCTTAATAAGCCTGACTTTTAAAAGAGAAATTGGTGGGAATTCCCTGGCTGTCCAGTGGTAAGGACTCAGCTGCTAGGGTCTAAATTTGATCCCTGGTCAGGGAACTAAGATCCCATAAGCCTTGTGACATGGCCAAAAAGAGAGAGAAATTAGGAAGACAAGGTTGCCAGCGCTTGTGTGCATGTATGCACGCTCAGTCGTGTCCGACTCTTTGCAAACCCACCTGCCTGCCAGGCTCCTCTGTCCATGGGCTTTCCCCAGACAAGCATATGGAGTGGGGTGCCATTTCCTCCTTCTAGGCATCCTCCTTAACCAGGGATCGAAACCACATCTCCTGTGTCTCCTGCATTAGCAGGCAGATTCTTTTTTACTGAGCCACTTGGGAATCCCAAGGTTGCCAATGGTAGGCTAAAAATGGCCTCCAAAGACATCCATGTTCTCATCCTGGGAACCTGTGAATGTTACCTTGTATAGTATAAGAGACTTTGCAGATGTGTTTCAGGTGAGGATTTGAGATGGGGCGATTGTCCTGAATTATCCCAGTGGACTGCAAATGCCATCACAAGTGTCCTTGTAACAGGGAAGCAGAGGGAGATTTGACATAGGAGAGAAGGCCATGTGACAGGCAGAGAGCAGCAGAGTCGCAGAAGGCCTGAGGATGGAGGAAGCGGTCTCGAGCTGAGGGACAGGAGAAGTGTGTGGCCCCTGGAAAGGCGAGGGGCAGATTTCCTCTTAGCACACACCCTTGCCAACACCTAAACTTCAGCCCAGTGAAACTGACTTTGAGCTTCTGACCTCTAGAACTGCAAGAGAATAAGTTGTCTTGTTTTTAGTCGCCAAATTTGTGGTGATTTGTTACAGCAGTTATAGAAAACTAATACACAAGGGAATAAACCAAAATTAGAGCACAGGTTGCAAGAGGCAGTCCTGCTCTCATTTAATGGGAGACCTGCGGGCTTAAATCGGCATCCTTCCGTGTGGGTAAGAAGCATCTGAGGTGCTTTTCTTAAAATGGGGTATCTCCCAACCCAGCCCCATATCACCTTACCCTTGCCTCCCCCCATCTACTAACTGATTCAGCCAGGAGGCCAGAACCTGGACAAAAAGCTAATGTCCTGAGTGCCCCCAAGCTTCAGGAAACCCTGGTCTAGATAGCATTTCCTATTTCCTTAATCAAAATTCAGTATAATGACTATTTCTGTTTCTTAGGGAGAACACCTTGTTCCGTGTCTGACATGTAGCAGGTACTCAGCAAGTGTGTTTCTTTATCTGTTTGACAAGCCCATGAACTCAGACCTCTCCAAGGGCCTCTGTGTTTGCTGAGTGAATTCCACATCCTGTGGTCCTTGCTGTAATCCTGTTCTTAATCTAGTTTTACTAAAAGCCATTGGTTCAGGAGCCTATCTTGGCCAAGTATGTCAGTCATTTTACTTTATAAATCCCATGGCTTCATTCACTGTCTTTAGACTTCAAAAACACCAACAGCAAACAGGCTTTCCAAATCATGAAATGGAGGCCAGGCGAAACAATTGTCAAAATATAAACACACACACTCAGGGGGAAATGGTGCCTTTTGTTTTTTGTTTCTCTATTCTATCCATGAAGTCCAGAGCCTGTCTAGATAAAATGCTGGCATTTGGCAACCCCTGTGGGCAGCGAGGCACCTCCCTCTTTGGCATCCCTCTGTCCACCAGATGCTGCTTCTCTCTGCCCAACTGAAAGTCCATGTTGGTGGAGGGGGGTGAGTCCTAACCCAGCACCAGCCTGCTCCTTGAGGCATGGCAGGGTCAGCCCTCGCTGCAGAAGATGGACCTCAGACATAGACCAGCCCGAGGAGGCTTCCACATTAGTGATGAGTTTATTGCACTTGACTCTCAGACTGATACAAGGAGTGTGTCTGTGATATGAAATCAATAGAGCTTAGACCCCTCTGTGGTTGCTTGCACTGGATGATAGCTAAGAGAAGCCTGCAAATGTCTAGGCACTCGTATGAGATTCATTTAACTTGGTTAGTGAAGCTGACAGTTTGCATAGTTTGAAAGTCATCCAGTGAAAACCCAAGCCCTATCAGATAACAATGGAAAAGAAAAAAGTGAGAGAGAAAGAGGGAATTTTAAGGCCAGAATTACTGAACGGTTCCATTTGTATACAGGCTAATTTATGTTTCCGTGAGAATCTGCCAGGCTACTCCAGCAGTTTTAGCAATACATTAGCTCTACCCATGTTTATTAAATATTTAAACATCTCATTTTTATTGAGCTGTAAGGTCTGCTGAATATATACGCAAAAGGAGAAGGATGAATCTTTTTTTCGTGGCAAGAACACAACAGCACCTCTTTGCTCGTCACCTGCTCCCACCTGTACGATAAAGTCACATTTGGATTCTCATATATGCTAGAAAAAAGAAATAAATCATTCTCTGTCTTCCATAAATACATATTATCTAAGTCCAGATCAATTGATTGATCTATCACAACATTAATTGATCGGCATAGCATCTGTCTGTCCATTTAGTCATCTGAGAGAGAAGCAGATGACATATAATTAGTTCCATCATGGAATAACACTTTCCCTCCAATTAGCATAGGCTTGAATGTGATAGGGAGTTTCTATTTCTTGAAGGCAGGTAAGTATTTATTAATTCATCGTACCAGCTTTAACAAATCAGTTTAGGGACCGAATGTCTCCTGTTTAAAATGAGTATCATTGGTCAGAAATATCATTTTCAGTGTGGTGCCTATGACATAGTCTGTAAACTTCCATGGCAGAAGATTGCAGCTCCAGTAAACTAAACCCATGGCCACACCACCTCACTCATTATGATGGACAGTAATCAGTGAGCTAATAAAACTATTGGAGCTGAAATCATATTTTGCATTCACAGCAGCAGTGGAATAATGAATAAGCCATAGAGATGAATATACATATTTATTTCCCCTCTCTCCTACAGGCGCAGACGACTTTCTTGCCTTCTAGCTGTATGAGAGTCAACACAATGTTTGATGCAATGAAAACACAGCAGCAAATCATGTTTCACGAGGTAGATGGCTGCTGCTATTAGCACTTTCCATTCACTGGGGATGAGCAGATGGTTTGTGAGGGTCTCTCTCTAAGAAGGCAGAATCATAATTCCAAGCCCAGAGGTCAGAAATTTATTTTCATTGTGTCAAAAGCATATTTTAAAGATGTAATGTATATTCGGGTATCTCCTAACTCACTGGGTAGGTGTGCTGCTTGTTACAGAGATAACTGAGGTTTTATGACACAGAGTTTGGGTCAAGAATGAAAAGTTTTGAAGATTTACATTTTTCTCCAGCCTTGACCTTTTGGCTTTATTCCTTAATTAAGCAAAGACATGGCAGCGAAAGGGAGTATTATGGGCCTGCTGTATCCCCAGGGCGTTATGAGGTACCAGACACAGTTAAGCTATCTCAAGACAACCATGTTCTCTGGAGTTACTTTATTGCTATTATAAAAAATCTTTATTATGGGAAAAAAATATGTATTTTTATGCCAGGAGAAGATGAAGATGACAGTTAGGCTGTTGAATGGTAGTTTCAGTTGAGCTTCATGCCCACAGAGATTGTAAAACACCCTAGACTAGGGGAGGCCTCCTGATAGAATCTTAAGAAACCTAAAGGGGTATATTAATCTTTGTGAAATTCATAGTTGGAACAGGCTACCATAAACTGGCACTTTCCAGTTATCAAGATATTTTATGAAACTGAAAAAAGTCCTATTAGACTTGCTCACAGGGCCAACTTTGGGGGTGTGGCTAGCGAGACCATTTCTTCCCGGACCATCTTGACAGTGGGAACCTTGAGACCCCGCATCCTCAGAGATGCCCGCTGCTTCCGTTCTGTGCTGCTTTGCCTGGCTCTCGTGCGGACGCTTCTGTGTGAGCTGGCTTTCCTTTACCAGAGAAAAGAAAACCGTGAGTCGAAGGGCTGCTGTTTCCCTTTCCGTTGAAAATCTGGCACTGCTTGGACTTCATTTTTGTTGTTTTTAAAGAAAATAAACTGTCCTTTCCCCTCTGAAAAAATCACCTTCCCGGGACTTCCGAGGTGGCCCAGGAGTTAAGACTCCGCCTTCCAATGCAGGGGGTGCGGGTTTGATCCCTGGTCAGGGGGCTAGATCCCATGTGACTTGTGGCCAAAAAATCAAAACATAAACAACAGGAACAATAGTGTAACAAACTCAACAAAGATTTAAAAAAATAAATAAATCACCTCCACTTAAACTACTCAACACTTCCTTCTATCCCTGTTAGCCAAAATCAAGCTCCCTATTTAAAAAGCAGTAGTCCTTAAACCTTTCATCCTGGGGGTTCTTTGCTTCCAGGGAAAGTCTATATACTTGCTTATCTGTTACCTTCGTTTGCGTTTCATTCCCACTGAACTCCAGAGGACTTTGAGGTGGCTCTTGCATTTCTTTTCTCCTGGCTTTTACTGATGGATCTTCTAGGAGCTGACCTCCTGGAGTTTACCTGTCCCATATGTATCTGTAGTCAGGGAACAGATGCTAGCATTATTCCCCTTCTTCCCCTGGGAGGGTGAGGTGACTTGGGATCCCTCACCCAGACTTTCTGCTCTGGACGGCAGAAATGGCTGACTGTCATCAATCCAGCGGCAGGAGCAGGGGACTGTTAGTGTCCCCTGGCTGGCAGAAGAGCCATGATCTCACGCTGTACAGCCCTGGTCAGAGGAAGCCAAGGGCCCAGGTTCAAGAGGAGAGGCTCACAGAGCCACTTCCCTGGAAGGCAGGGCCACCTTCCTTCCGTTTGTCAAGTCCCAGCTTCGGAACATCCCTCCCGGTGGTGAGGCACACAGCAACACCCTCAGCTCGCTGGGCCAACCATTTTGCCTCCTTCCTGAGAAATAAATTCCATCAGGAAACAAAAGCCAGAATCCCCAAACCCTACAAACACAAAGCTTGTGTTCCTATACACAAAGACTGAGGCTACTTGCTTTTTATTTATTTCTATCATCACATTGCTCTTGCACAAGTCTGCGGCTCTGCCTTCCCTGTGGTTCTAAGCATCTGGCACTCCAAGGGGCTTCCAATCCATCATCTCCCCACCCAGGGCCCCAAACCCCCAGCTACCCCCCTTAGGACCACTACAAGTCAAGTCTCACTACACTCATCAGATGCACTTAAAATCTCGAAGTCCTAGGTTATGACTCACTTTTTAGCTCTTTTTTTCCAAAAACTGCATTCCAAAGATTTGGAATGGTCCCTTGGATCATAATGAGATTTCACCAACTGATCTGACAAGTCATTTGTGCAGAGCCCGTTTGGGGCATTGCTCGGTGAGGAAGCTACAAGAGGACGCACAGTCCCGGCTCTGTCAGGAACAAAATGGTGTTGGGGGAAGAGGAACGTGTTTCATCTTCCCTCTGACCCCACAACATAGTAAGCTGAGGGTGTCATTGGGCACTGTGTTTTGGAATCAGCAAGAGAAGTTCCAGCTGGACCTGAAGAAAGATGGGGCTGTGAGGGACTTGGGGCAGCAAGGAGAAGACTTGTGAATTAGAGAAATCCCTGTGGCCAATATCTGCTGCCAAAGATATTCCCATTGCTTATTGCAGAAACCTTTTGCTGGGTATCAGTTTTCCAGCGAGAATGTCACTTTGGGTTTCTGTGATTCTATGTATTTCATTCTATTTCTATTTCTATTATATTCTTATTTTGGACAGAGTCTGTTTCATGGTGTAAGTCTGCTTGATACATCCTTACGGAAGATGCTCAAATTGTGTGCATCAGAATCAAACCATTCTGCACACAGCTAGCTCCATGTTTCCTCCCAGACACCAAGTGGCCTCCAGCTGGTCCTCTGAGCCCCTCCAAATGTGCAGATCTTTCCCTCTGTTGGGCTTCCCTGGGGGCTCAGATGGTAAAGAATCCGCCTGCAATGTGGGAGACCTGGGTTGGATCCCTGGGTTGGGAAGTTCCGCTGGAGGAGGGCATGGCACCCCACTCCAGTATTCTTGCCTGGAGAATCCCCATGGACAGAGGAGGCTGATGGGCTACAGACCATGGGGTTGCAAAGAGACACAACTGAGCGACTAAGCACAGCACTCCTTCTGTTATGAAAGCAAGTCATCTCAAGAGATTGATGTCATTGAATGTCCCCAAAGTGTTGCCATCAAGTCCGTAGACTCAGAATTTCACCATTTCATTTCATCAATTTTCAGAGCTGATTGAGTTACTTTGTGTCTCTTGTCTTCCAAAACACAGTGTGCTCTTCCCGCAGTGCTCTTTTATTTGGAAGAACCCAGTGCAGGCCCCCCAGGAGCCAGGGGAAAAAGCCTTCCTGTAATGAACCAGTGTGAGCAATATAGGGAAAATGTGGTGCAAAGCTGGCAGAAAAGCAAGCTCTAGTTTTCCTCCTTCTAAAGGATTATATCAAACAGGTTTAAAATAATGGATAGTATCTGGTCTCTCGGCATGTGGCAGCGGAAAGGTGACTGCCACCAATGAGATAACGTCATGCGGACTGGATGTATTGTAAAACACTCCAAATGTTATGCACGTAACAAAGTTAGCATACTTGGTCCTGAGGAACAAAATGGACCAAAGCAAGTTATAAATGGGCGTTGTGACTCCAGGGTTGAATGGAAATAGCTAAGAAACCATGAGGCAAACACAGCCAAGCTACTCTTCCTTGTGAACATCACCAGCTTTTCCTGATTTCTTTAAAAATGCTGTGAAGAAGATGTAGGAAATAGAATCTGAGCAAAGTAGGTGAGGATTAGCATCTGCAAAGGAAACTCCTGGGGGTAACTAATAATTCAGTAAGAAGTATGCAGACATAGAATTGGATCATTTTTACAAAGAAAGGCCTGATGATTGACATCACACAGACACCATCAAATCCACTTCTCTTTGCCTGATTAATGGAAGCCCCAAAGAACTGTTCAGATCAGATTGTTGACTTGGGCCTCAGCTGAATCCACCATAGGTGATGCCATTTCACCTAATTAAAGTTCTTCAGTAGAGAATAAATGACAGTTCCTTGTATGTGGCCAAGTGTTTGTTCATGAAGGAGTCCCGAGTCTTCCAAATTCATCTGGCCACGAGGAGCTCAAGAAAAGAAACATTCTCCTTTCCACCAGCAAGTTGTTTATCTTATAGTTAGCCAGAGACAAAGGTTTTCTGTTGTGATTTGTTTTCCTTTTTTTTTTTTTTTTTTTTTTCCTGTTTCAAAGTTTTTGTCTGAGAGTCCAGAACTTAAAGATGACTTCATTTTGCAAGAAAACCATGTCTAAGTTACAGCATACTTAGGGGGAGGGCTCCTAACTGACTTCTCACCCAGGATCTCTATTTTTGTTGTTTCCAGTTAGTTACCCGCGCACGCGCTGGCGCGCGCGCGCACACACACAGGCAGTTAGTGAAATTCTGCTAAAATTGCTGAAGAGGTGGGAAAAGTGAGTTTAAGTGTGTTTAGCTCCTAAATTCAATAAGATAGTGAGGGTAATGATCACTAACAACGGTCTTGTCCCTGATTTTGTTTAAGAGTCAAATTCTGCGATGTTTATGGCTCATTCTTCCTTAAGAAACTGGGTTACTGCCAGTTCTTAGCCCCCAGCCCCACACCCGCGCCCGTGGAAGCCAGAAAGCCAACGCTTCAGTAACGTGGCAATGCATTTTAAGAAGAATCAGCTCCTCGGAAGTGGGGAGAAAATATATTACTGGACTTTGCAGAGGCCAACACGCCCCAGCAGGTAGGAGACCACGAGGAGTGGGGTCCCGCTGGCCGCCGCGGGCCCCCTCCTGCCCGCCCCTGGCGCCAGCGCCCGTTGCAAAGGCCGGGGCCCCAGTCGTCGCGGCTCCCGGGGGAGCCAGGCCCTCGCGCTCCCTCCAGGATGGGACAGGATATGACAGCCCGGTTTGTGCACTAGCATCCTTAATATTCCCTTCCTTTCAGAAGCAAATAGAGCGTTCCCTTATCTGAATGCTAATTTCCTAGTTAAAAACCCTCCCTTGCTGACAAGGGACTGAAAGAGTTTTAAATCACAGATGTAGAGTATCAAATGCAATAATGCTCTTGCAATAGTGCATTGAAGCCTCAATTAATTAACCCTTGGGCTAAGTAGGCAGGTACATGGCGGTGGCCGCAGGCGGTGGATGGATGAGATTTAAATGTGCATCTCATTTCCCCAGCACGGAGCATGCCGTTTGGTTCAGAAAGGAGTCATTTTGCACACTCGCCTCATTTACTCGGCGCTTTAATCCTCCTAATTCCACCTGAGATCGGGGGAGAATTGAAAAGGAAGGCGAGGAGCAGAGGCTGCGGGCCGGGCTTTTGTGGCGCGCGGTCCCCCGGGGCCGCGCCGCGCGGGGCCTCTCCCGGGCTCTCGCCTCTAAGCTGCGTCGGTGGGAAACGTGCGCGGCGAGATCAAGGGGAATGGGGCGGTTTGTACCTTTTTAGGGGGTGCTGGCAGTCTTGGAGGAGGACGCCGCGCCGAGCCCACGCTGCCCGGGTGCGGGGCCCCCGGGCCAGGCCACGGCTTGCAATGGGCGCGCTGGGGCGCAGGGAGCTGGGGGTGTCCGCGGGGCTAAGCTGCGGAGCCCCGACGCCCGGTGGGCGTGCAGGTGCGGTGGGCTTGGATCCACCGAGCTGGGGAGTCCCGCCGCCGGGGTTCCAGAACGGGGTCCCACCCCCGGCCCTGGCGCCGCGTCCCGCGCGGACTGGGTGTAACTCTCCAGCTCATCTCTCTCCACGCGATTTACCATCTGTGAACTCGTCTTTAACCTAATAAAAACCATCTAGCTTTTGACTAACAAGAAAAGGAAACAGTGCTCATTGTGGGGTTTGGGGAAAATGGCTTCACTAATGTGCAGGATGAGAACGGAGTGATTTATAGGCGGTTTTAACTGTGGGCTATGATTAGGGGGCTGGTAGTAAGTGCATTAGATGTCTAAGTGTGGCAATAGAGTAAATAGGCGTTTTATTTATCGCAGTGCCAGGGGCCTCTTAGCGGAAGAGCGCTTCTCCAAATTGAAATATAGCAGAGTTTACACTCCTGATTAGGGCTTCAAGCGCAGAGCCCAAGGCTATCAGCTAAGCAGAAACAACGCTCGCTGACACCTAATTGTCACTGGATTAATGTGCAAACAGGGACAGCGAACAGCAACAACAAATAACCTAGTGTCAGAGCCGTCGGTGGCGGTGTCCACTCGCAGTGACTTGGGGCCAAATTGGAGTTTATATGTCAAAACAGGCTCGGATCAATGTGTCGGCCGCCTCCTGCGAAGGCCTCGCGAAGCCCTGGCAGTGGTTGATCTATTTGTGTGTGGGGGGGCATATTACCTGCCGGGAGTGGAGGGGAGCAGGCAGACAGAGGAGGTGAAATGCCTTTCCATTAATTTTTTTTCTGCTTGATGCTCCCGAATTCACAGCTATTAAGAAGAATTTATGTGAATCAGGTCTTTCTCTCCAGGATCTTGTGACTTTCGCCTGTCTCCATATAAAATTTAATAACCCTGTTTGTGAATCAAATCATTCCCTCAACAACAGATTCAATCTGGGTTGCCACCTGTCTGGCTTTGGACAGGAGCAACCGAATTGGGCAGCTGGGCTCCAGCTTTTCACAGGACGGCTGCTTGGTTGGCTGAAGGGGAGCTTAGTTTGCTCTAAGGGGGTTTTCCAGAGCAAAAGCAAGATGTACTGAAGGGAAAGGACAGCCTTCCATATTCCCCAGGCCCTGTTTTTCTTTAAATGACCAAATTGGTGACAGCCCTATTTTAAAAACACAAGAACTCGTAACAGTCCAAAGCAAGTGGTGGAATAGGTTACCATCCAAGGAGGTCTTATGCCCACTCATTTTTCTTCTACAATTAGCCATTTCCGGAGGGAAAAAGTCACAAATACATGAGTTATGTTCCTAAATGTATTTCTAAAGTTCTTAAGTTTTATTGAGCATGAAAGTTGGTCTTTCCCTGTGTTAAGGATTGAAGAAGCTATAGAACTAGCTAGTAGCTCAATGGTGCAAAGTCTTATGATTTAAACTTGACATTTGCAATTTTTTGCTGTAAAATATTACTTTCTTTATTTCAAGACTTTAGTTGAAAACCTCATAATTCCTTTTAAGCTCCATTTGATTGTCAATTGCACAACTCTCTCTAAAGCTTAGGGCTTATGATTTTCATACACACATGATTTATGCTTTCTGCGGCACGATATAATGTACTTTGGTGCAGCTCCTACTTATTTCCTCTTGCATCATGAGAGCCTTCCCTTTTAGAGACTGGGCTTTTATAGTGAAGCTCTGAAAGAGTTGTGACCTGACCCTTGGTCTCCCTGAAGGATCTTTTTCGCTGCCACAGCCAGCCTTCTGTATCACTCCATTTAATGCATTTTCAGAAAATGGCGATCTGGCTATCTACACATTTGGATAATACAATGAAATAAATTTTCACTACTGGAGGTGTCAATAACTGGCCACTGAAAGCCCATTCATTGCCTCAAGAATGGGGACAAGCATGCAGAACTTGTCTTGGAAGTTGCAAACACTGAAATTTCTTTTAATCCACTTACTGTGAAAAAGTCATGAAGCTAGATCTGCAATGGAGAAATCCCATCTCCATTTTATTAGCAACATGCTGGATGAATCCAATGTGTTTTTAATCCAGATGCGGAACTCCAGGTCCATCCAAGCTGCTAACTAGAGTATAGAATTTAAGTTACTTTCCTCCTTAAACAAAAACACTTAAACTACCAAAATGTCACAAGGAGATCTTGAGTTTTTTGAGGAGAAATCACACAGGAAACATGTGATTTTGTTCATCCTAATTATGACTCATAAATCTTATTTGTGGATGCCGAAAACGAGAGGGAGATGTAGAGACTGTTAAGCCCTTTAAACATCCTATTTGCAGATGGGAGAACTGAGACCTAAAAAGGTTAAATATATTGCTCAATATTATACACACACACAATGAAACCTTCCAGCTATTCCTTATATACAATCATTATTCCAATCAAGCCATAAGCAGTGTAAATATATGAGAAAATGTCAAATGTTTTTGTCATACTTCGTTAATATTGTTCAAGCACTTAAACATTAAAACTTTCCTGCCCTATAAAAAGAGATTTTTTTAAAAATCGCTGACTTACCCGCCCAGCATCAGAGTCTTTTCCAATGAAAAAAAAAAAAAATCGCTGACTTAAAGTAAGAGAAAATGGGTGTTATTCTTTGCTCACTTATCTGGAAATTGTGAAACAGAATTAAAATTTTTAAAACATTTTCAGTGTTTGAAAGAATTGGCATATCGCTGTCACTTGTAGTTTAGATTTTTAAAAATTCTTCTTCCAGTTTTCTGCCCTCTTTATTGCCCATTTTTTGGCTTTTTACCATCTCCTTCAGTCTCTACAGGGAGGAAACTAAGACTCAAGAAGTTGATTTTGTCATAACTTGATGAGATATTTCATGGAGGATATAAGACAGAACTCCAGATAGAATGTAGTTTATCATACTTACCCATGGTTTTCCCTTGTTCCTAGTATGATGAGTAATCAGGAATAACCTTGATTATATTGCCATGCCCTCGCCCAGGGGATCTTCCCAACCCAGGGATCAAACCCAAATCTCCCACATTGCTGGGGAGTTCTTTACTGTCTGAGCCACAAGGGAAGCCCAGATTAAAAGAAGGAAAGGGAGTATTTTTTTCAGTTTTTCAGTAATTCTGCTGAAGAGTTAGACGTATTTGTACATGAATCTGTCTCAGAGTTTCAGTGATTGCCTTAGAGCTTGAACTTCAGGATATGCCTGAATTATTAAGCCTCTGCCCCACTGGTGTGGCTAGGTTATAGGAGAGTTGAGTAAAGTGAAATAAAATTATGTCAACCAAGAAAAAACAAGTCTCCCAGAATTTTGAAAGTGACTGTTTCAATCTAGATCTAACCTGAAATTTCTGACGATGTGTTCAGACTCTGGGAAGTATATTCACGTTAAGGAAATTTCTGAAATCTAAGATGCGGACCACTAACGAAGCCTAAACTTTGATAAGCATGACCCAGTCCACACAACTTACCCAGCCCAACCTGAGTTCCTGAGAGTTTCAAAACGAATAATCATCAAAATAACTAGTACTCACCTTGTAACTGGGCTTCCCAAGTGGCTCAGTGGTAAAGAATCCACCTGCTGATTCAGGAGAGGCAGGAGATGCTGGGTCAGGAAGATCCCCTGGAGGAGGAAATGGCTGGAACATCCCGTGGACAGAGGAGCCTGGCGGGCTACAGTCCAGGGGGATGCAAAGAGTTGGGCGTGACTGAGCAGGTATGCAGAACCGTTGCTTAGAGAAGGACCAGGTGTTGAGGGAGAAGGAGGTGACTGGTGGAAGGCATGGGTGGTGATGGGCCAGGCCCTACAGCCACCAGACAGACACGGACTGCAGTTTCCTAATGCCACCAGGGGACTGGGCACATAGCCTCTCAAGGTGAGGTCCTGAGCCCTCCAAATCTGCATCCAGCAACATGCTGCCCCTGCCCAACCCCAGGAGCTCTCATGCACTCTAGAGTTTAAAATGCTCCAACTAAAGGACCTACACATTTTCTTATAAACATGAGGTTATTAATCACTTATGCTTTAGCAATCTGAACTCTAATATTACAGTTTGAGGAAAAGACTTGAAGAGACACTGATGACTGATTTAGAATACTCCTTCAGACCACAGGAGTACTTCATTAGGCAAACTCATCAATGACTTTCTTCTTAAATGCATTTGCTCATGAGAACGTCAATGGTTGTCACTATTTGCCTTTTTTTTCCCCCTTCAGTGTTTTGTTTCCAATACAGTAATAGCCTATGGTTTTTTCTTATATTCTCAGGTTATGAAAGCAGTCTTCCATTCTTTTTTCAATGTATTTATTTTTATTTAATGTATTTTTTATTGATGTGTAGTTGGTGTAACAATATTTTTTGATGTAACAATATTAATATTAGTTCCAGGTGTACAACACAGTGATCAATATTTTTATAGATTATGTTCCATATAAAGATGCTATTTGCTTTCTGGGTTCTCACTCTACTATAATAGTTTTCTTTAACAAAAAATAATCTGTGGACTAAGAATACTGTAAGGTAGCCTCTGCCTAATTTTCTCACCTATTTAAATTACTATGTCATAACTTTAAGAAATACCATGAATTCATATACATAGTAGGAGAAGGCAATGGCAACCCGCTCCAGTCCTCTTGCCTGGAAAATCCCATGCACGGAGGAGCCTGGTAGGCTGCAGTCCATGGGGTCACACAGAGTCGGACACGACTGAAGCAACTTAGCAGCATATATATAGTCACATAATTTTTTTTGCCATTTTTACTTTCTGAAATAAAATAAAAACTTAAAATATCCCAAATTAATACTCTCTTCACTTTTCACTTTCATGCATTGGAGAAGGAAGTGACAACCCTCTCCAGTGTTCTTGCTTGGAGAATCCCAGGGATGGGGGAGCCTGGTGGGTTGCCATCAATGGAGTCACACAGAGTCGGACACGACTGAAGTGACTTAGCAGCAACAGCAGCAGCAGGATGGTACAAGGAGCTCAGTTCTGTAACATCATAAAATGTTATACGTCTACACATTTTCCTTATATTTAAACATTAATTAAAGGCAGATGAGGTATACTGGATTCCAAACATGCGTATTGTCCTTTGGCAAGCAATTTTTAGAGATCACTTTTTCTACCCTGATGCCAGAGCGCTAATTCTATTTTCTTGTTACTACCAGATTTTAATGACCCCATGGCGTGGTAGACCCCATGCAGTCAGTCCATGGGGTTGCAGAGAGTCAGACATGACTGAGTGGCTGAACTGAACTGAACCAGATTTTAAAATCCAACTTGTGAACACAGAGTGGGAAGGAAAGGATGGGATGAGTTGGAAGACTGTGATTGACACATATACACTAATGTGTAAAATAGATAGCTAGTGGGAAGCACAGGGAGCTCAGCTCAGTGCTCCATGATGACCTAGATGGGTGGGATGAGGGTGGGGTGGGAGGGAGGTCTAAGAGGGAGGAGATATATGTATTCATATGGCTGATTCACTTCAGTGTACAGCAGAAATGAACACCACATTGGAAAGCAGTTTTATCCCAATAAAATGTTTTTTTTAATCAAGGAGGCATTTCCTGCATGGAGCCTACAAGGTTTCTCTGATGCACTGTGTATCAGTTTGTGTTGTTGCATGGTTAAAATGAAAGGCAAAGTACATGCCAAGCAGTCAGCATCTCTTCCTATCTGCTTAATATTGCTCATGGAGGAACAATATATCGTGTGCTTTCTGTATACTCTTGGAAGGTAAGATTTTTTTTTCCTTGCTTGAGGGAAGTTTTTCTAAGAGCACATCTTTTTAATGGTATTCTTTCCCCTTCTCAGTGAGGGACTATTGATTAAGTGGACACTGCTTACTGTAGCTGTTAGGAGCTGCCAGCAGCTGAGTTTCCTGTGATTGATCTTATATAGCACCTTTTATACTTAAGAAATCCCAAAGCACTTAACAAAGCAGTGAATGAGTTTGATGCTGATAGTGATGGCGTAGGCAAACACCAGCAATGGCACGAGCCCACGGAGTTCACATCGCATCAGATTCTTGAACTCTCCAGAGGACTGCTCAGTCAGGTCACCTGGAATCTCCAGACTGGAAAGGACATTTAGCCAACTTCTCACATATCTCTGGGTCTCTGAGCAGCCCTCAACCACTCAAGACGGATGAGACAGGCCACTGTGGGTGGCTTCCATGAGCCACTATTCCCTAGGCCTCTCGTTCCTCTGTGATTCAACACAGGGGTGAGATTGAGGGGTCCCATTCAGAAGTTCTAAAATCATCTCTGATTTCTTGAGTAATTACTGTGCCGCAAGTAGGTACCCAGTGCTGTTTAAAGCCTCTGCTCTGGAGAGGGAAGACTCTTTCCTGCCATTGCCTGCTCAGTCGTGTTCGACTCTGTGTTGACCCCATGGACTGTACCCTGCCAGGCTCCCCTGTCCATGGAATTTTCCAGGCAAGAATATTGCAGCGGGTTCCCATTTCCTCCTCCAGGAGATCTCCCTGACCCAGGGATCGAACCCATGTCTCCATCTCCTGCACTGGCAGGCGGATTCTTTACCACTGACCCATCTGGGAAGCCCTTAGTACTAGTTAAGTGCCTAAAAGAGCAAGAGGACACCTCTGGAAATGCAGAGTGGGCTGCTCAGAAGAGGAACAGAGCCTCATTCACTTCTTGAGTTTTAGCCCAGTGCTTAGCACGCAATCACCCTTCAGTGAATGTTTGTTGAGTGGATACATGAAAATGCAGTGTCTTTTCTGTGTCAGAGAAAGGCAGATTTCAGTCCAGAATAATGGGTGTTCACAGCCAGGCACTAGTCTGTCTTCACAGTGAGCATGCAAAATAAGCCAGCCTTGTCCCCATAGAAACAGCTGAAGTGGGACAAAAATAATGCTCTTGGCTTTCTCTACCCTGCTTCCTGAAGCGAGAAGCTAAAGTTGCATGTTTTACCTGAAGGTTTGGGAGGAAAAGAAGGAGAAAACTGGCAAGGTAAGAAGAACAGACGTTAGGCTCAGGGGGAGGATGGTGGTCTGTGAACCTCCAGGAAACTGAATTGATGGAAGGAGGGGACAGCTCACCGCCTGGTGTAAGTCTCAGAGTGGCAAGGAGACTGTCACTGAAAGAGCAGAAAGAAAGCTGTAATATTCTTCTTAGGAATCTGGGCTTTTCTCGCCAATGGCCTGAGCTTCCTAAGTGTGTTTCACAGGGACGGGGGCTGGTACTAGGGAGAAGAGAGAAAGAGGAAGCCAGGCTTATTTCTCTAGCCCCACATCCCTAAGGAGCAGACTTGGTGGCCGTGGAAAGGCGACAGTACAAAGAGCTGATGGGCCCCCAGAGCTCCAGCTGGGGGTGGATGTACACCCAGGCGTCTGTGTTTCATATGTCTGATCATCGAATTCATTCAGTCGCTTAGGCGTGTCCGACTCTTTGCGACCCCATGGACTGCAGCACGCCAGGCTTCCCTGTCCATCACCAAATCCCAGAGCTTACTCAGATTTATGTCCATCGAGTCGGTGATGCCATCCAACCATCTCATCCTCTGTCTTCCCCTTCTCCTGCCTTCAATCTTTCCCAGCATCAGGGCCTTTTCAAACAAGTCAGTTCATCACATCAAGTGGCCAAAGTATTGGAGCTTCAGCAGCAGCATCAGTCCTTCCAATGAATATTGGAAATAATCACATCCTAAAGGAGTGATTTCCTTTAGGATGGACTGGTTGGATCTCCTTGCAGTCCAAGGGACTCTCAAAAGTCTTCTCCAACACCACAGTTCAAAAGCATCCATTCAGTTAGCTTGCTCCAAAGAAAGAGGGACTATTCAAGTCAAAATGATTGTTGCATTCCTCTCTATCTGTGCTTTCTTTTTGTCCTGTACATGGCCATGGCTTTGAAATTCATTTCTCAGCCAACAAATCACTTGTCTTGCCTCATGTGGTGCGCTGACATAGTGTATCTCCTTTGCTCTTCAAGTGGCCCCAGGGAGGCTGATGGTATTGTTATGCCCATTTTACAGATGTGGAAACTGGGGCAGAGGTTAAGTGACTCAGCCATGGTCACACACCTAGAAAACAGTGAAGCTGGAATTCAAATCCAAGTTATTAAATGCCACATCCCACTCATAGTCCACTATGCCTTGCTGTCTCCATCTCTAGTTAAAAAAAAATCAATCAATCAATCCTGCTTGAATAAAAGGAAGTTTATTGTTCTGATGTCCTGGTATTGGAAGGATTAGTTGTGAATGTTTATACTTTATTTCTGAGCTCAAACCACACAGCTGGCTGCTTACTACTCTAAGCTATCAGCTAAAATATATTTCTAAAAAAATCACATGCCTCCCTCTTCTTTTTGGGAGCAGAAACAAACACGTATGATTTTTATCCATAAAGTTCGTGGTTGTGTGGATTGACGCCACTTTAGGCATCCTTTCTCTGGAGACCTCAGTTGCTCTGAGATGAAAAGGCTGGACTGAACCAGGGTGCTCCCAGTCCCCTTCCAGCACCAAGGCTCTGTGATTCTGGGCTGATGACGGTGCAGTGACCTCTAGCTAAAGATCAGGGACAGACTGGCATGGCAGGACTGGCAGCTCAGATTCACACTGGCCTACTGGGAGCTGAGTATACACCAACTGGGCTCAGGTACACACACAGGGCATGGTTCCTGCCTTCCAAGACTCTGGGGTCCATGAAGCCCCCCAAAAGGGCCTGAACAACATATGAGTTGTTGCTCAAATGTTTGTATTTCATTGGACAATTTTAAGATATATACCTTGCATACATAGGGGTAATTTAGAGGCTGTCTACATCTGACTAATCGTTCCTGATAGCCAGTGAAAAAAGAAGTCCTATTTAAATAGACAGATTTTGAGGAGACCTGAAAAAACCATGGTGTTATATTCTTGGAGGCTGCAAAGAAAAGCAATTCCAGAGACTTGAAGGGTGAGGGAATAGGCTGTGGAGTCCAACAGGAGGATGGGTAGGGCCTCTGGTGTTTCTGGCTGACATGAGTGAGCTGAAGGACCTGATTAAGAGAACCAGGGCCCACCTTGAGGCGGGGCTCGGGTTGGGGGCCGTGGATTGCATGACAGTTTTGTTTGGAAGAAAAGCCAATCAAAGTCCCAGGGAGTCCTGGCAAAGCCTAAGAAGAGAAAGCTGGGTCATCATTGCCATCTTTCTAAATTCCATATATATGTGTTAGTATACTGTATTGGTGTTTTTCTTTCTGGCTTACTTCACTCTGTATAATCGGCTCTAGTTTCATCCATCTCATCAGAACTGATTCAAATGTATTCTTTTTAATGGCTGAGTAATACTCCATTGTGTATATGTACCACAGCTTTCTTATCCATTCACCTGTATGCAGGACAGCAAAAAAGACACAGATGTGTATAGTGGACTTTTGGACTCAGAGGGAGAGGGAGAGGGTGTGATGATTTGGGAGAATGGCATTGAAACATGTATAATATCATGTAAGAATCGAATTGCCAGTCTATGTCTGATGCAGGATATGGCACGCTTGGGGCTGATACATGGGGATGACCCAGAGAGATGTTGTGGGGAGATGGGTGGGAGGGGGGTTCATGTTTGGGAACGCATGTACACCTGTGGTGGATTCATGTCAATCTATGCCAAAACCAATACAGAATTATAAAGTAAAAATTAAAAATAAATAAAT
>NW_024070210.1:91671871-91771871 GCF_014754425.2 Oryx dammah
CCAAAACCAATACAGAATTATAAAGTAAAAATTAAAAATAAATAAATTAATTAATTTAAAAAAAAAAAAAAGAAGAGAAAGCTGTTCCCTTGGAGAGAGTGGCATTTTGGAAAACTGAAAATCACTTCAGTAATATTGTATGTGAGAATCTTTGTAACCAAAAAGAAATGAAATAAAACTCTCAGTTTGAAGCCTTCTTCAATATTTTACAAATCACACAATCATCTCCAGCTTGTGACACGAAGACAAATCCCCACGACAAACAGTATGGAACATTAGTGATATCAGGATAAGCTACATCTGCCGAATATCAATGACAGGATCCCTTCTTGCTGCTAGTGTGGTTGACAATGTGAGGCGGAGGGCTCATTTTTTTTTTTTTTTCCTGTTAAAAATGGAAATCGGTGTTTGAGTATTCCATGAAGTTCTTCAGGTTCATTAACAAGGTCAAAATCAATGTTATTTTACTGTTTGGAATCATTTTTGGCGGAACAATGAAAAGAAACCATAGTCAAAGTAGTCTTAATATAATCATTTTCTTTTCATTGTTCTTTATGGGAAAATAATTTGGCCCGAAATTTAGTGGTCCCTTCAGGGAGGTGATATCTTGAAAAAGGTGGTCTGAAGGACAGGTTTTACTGTACTTTAATAGGCTGATAGATTAATATAAATCTTAATATTCATAATCTTTACCATTTCTTTTCTCAATATCTGCTCTATCTATACATCTATTTATAATGTATGCTTCAAACACAGAATATACATGATTTTTATTGAATATGCTGATGGTGCTACAGGGACAGCTACTTGACCTACTTAAAAAAACAGTGAGAGAGTGAGCCCAGGGTCAGACTTATAGTCTGCAGCTGAACACAGATTTTTGCAGATAATGCAGACGAGGCAATGGCCTGAGAGCATGGCTGTCTTTGCAACTTCGCCCATGTGCTATTATTTGCATAAATAATAAATAAATATGTGCACCCTGGTGCCAAGAGTGAGCTGCAAATGATCGTGATGGAATGTGGACTTATCGCCTAATTTTTTTCCCAAAACATGGAACATTTTCTACCTTCATATGCCCACAAAAGAAAATCACAATGATAAACGAAAGATGAAATTTACTTATTGGCTTGAGAAAAAAACATGCATTGCCTGACACGAATAGAGAAATATGTGTTCATTTGTTCTCATGTGACTATCTAAGGGGAAAATAGCTAATTAACTGATTTCACTTTTATTTTGACTCTGAGACTTCTGGTTGGCCTGTCAGCTTGTCAGGTCATAAACATTGATGGAATTAATGAATTTTATACATGTGTGTGTATAAAACTGATATGATACATTAAAAGATGTATATTATAGAAGTAATACATCCTCATTATGGAAAACGTACAAACATTTGAGAAAAACCCTACATATTCCCACGACCCAGAGATCATCCTGTGAACATTTCTCTCCTCTGACTATTTGACACAGTTCAGAGCATCCTATATGTATAACATTGAAAATACATTTATTAAATTCCATTGTAGGATGTCACGATTTATTTCACTATTTTCTATTATTGGATGTTTGTGTGGTTTTTTAATTTTTGTTTTCCTATTATAAATGTCACAGATAAGCATTTTTTGCCTACCTCCTTGCTTCCATTTCGGAAGATCTCCCCAGGAACTGGTCGCAGAGACAGAATTGCTGCATTAAATGAAGTGAACATTTTTAAGGCTTTTGATACATATCACCAAGTTACTTTTCACAAAGCTTTGACTAATTTATAGCATAAACTCATTTCAATGAACTTTGATGTATTTCGGTCACATTACTGAAACACAGTGGTTTCAGCTTTCCAAAGAGGTGATCTCCGGTGATCTGTCCTGGACTTGGTGTTCGTGGTTGGTGTGAATGGGGAGCAGGGAATTGTTGCCTTGGCCTGTGCACGGCGGTGAGTGCTAGTCCTTCTGGTACATTCCTGTGAAGGTGGTTTTCTCTTTAAAAATTAGTCGGCTCTCAGAAATAGTGTGTAGGATTTTAAATATGAATATTTTTTAAAGAGAAGAAAACTTGGCTATGCATTTTCTTCACCTTCATTTTTTTGTAATGCAAAAAAACCCCTGGAATTTAATATTAGAAAAATTGAAACTTGTTATACTCCCTGACCCACCCAACTCCCAGTTTTGTTGGTTTAAAAGATTTAAAAATATTTTTAAAATCTGCCAGTACCTCAGTCCTCTAAGATAGACGTCTAATGCTCTCCTCCTGTCCCCTCTGTTGGCATGGAGGTGGCTTTGTGTCTGCTGATGCCACAGCCTGGGTTGGAAGGCTGGGCTCTGGGAACACAGAACCGTGCCTGCATTTTTCGCTCCTGCGTCTGTGCACACTGGGCTCCCAGCACAGCCTGTCTCACATGGTCGCTGTGCCGGAAACTGTTTAAACCTGTGATGTCCTTTAAACACTGCTGGCTACTCCAAGATCCCACAGTCTGGATATGTGTGCATACCCACCTCTCGGAGTTCTTTGCTTCCCGGATTTCTAATTGGCAACAAAACATGATTTCTGAAAAGCAAAAATAAATGTTGCAGGCAGGTTTCTTTTGGGGAGGACTCCCCAAAAGAGTTAGGCTTGGAATGGCTTGGAATGACTTTTTACTGGAAAAAGGAAAGAATGAAAGTTCTTCAGTCAAAGAGAGGCTACCTTCTCAGGACTTGGCCCAGCATTGACCAGGGCTGTTACTGGAGGTTCTGGCTGCTTCTCCCTAAGGGAAAGTTGTGAAAAAAGTGAAGTCTAAGGACCAGGGGAAGAGGCTCTGAGAGAACCAGCCAGCGTTAAAGTTTGCTTGTCTTTGTCCAGAGACTGACTATATATATACCAGGCAAGAACACTGGAGTGAGTTGCCATTTCCTTCTCTAGTGCATGAAAGTGAAAAGTGAAAGTGAAGTCGCTCAGTCATGTCCGACTCCTAGCGACCCCATGGACTGCAGCCTACCAGGCTCCTCCATCTATGGGATTTTCCAGGCAAGAGAACTGGAGTGGGGTGCCATCGCCTTCTCCAATATATATATATATACTCTATATATATTTAGTATATACTATATATAGTACATTCAGTTCAGTTCAGTCGCTCAGTCGTGTCCGACTCTTTGCGACCCCATGAATCGCAGCACACCAGGCCTCCCCGTCCATCACCAACTCCCAGAGTTCACTCAAACTTGAGCCACCTTTATTTTATTTGAAATAGATCCTTTCATTCTAATGCAAAGTGATTTATAACTCTGTATAAAAATAGCATCTTTACCTGGAGATGGTGGTATATTAACAGGAGGAATACAAATATTAGCACTACCCCTCCAAAGCACGCCTTACAAAAGACATTTGCTAAGTTTTGTTATTTATAAAAATATATTTAGCTACCAACTCTACTGTCATTGTGGAAAATTGCACAAACCAATATATGTAAGTGAATAATTTTACATGTAGTTAATGTCTTTTTTGATTAAGAAAGTCTTTTAAAGTATGTATTAATTATGCATTGTATGTATCCTGGGTGGCTAAAACAGCTCTGAGAATAGAGACCCGCCAGTTGTTTTGTTAAAATAACAGAATGCAGCTGCGATTTTTTTAAAAAAATGAATGCAGCATATCTGGGAGAGTTATTTTTTATCTTTTAAAAGGGAGGGATGAAAGTTAAATTTTTTTTTAAAAGCAAATATAAGGTTTTTGGAGAGAAGTGCATTAGGCTACACAAATGTGTGGGATATCGTGGAGTGAAGGTTGTGTTTTGTCTAAACTGTTTCCTGGCTAGGACTCTCAACTTAGTCATGCACAGGAAACGGGAAGACACACACACCTTAGAATTTTTTTTACTTCCAACTGTAATTGGAACCGTTATCACTGTTTTCACATTTAAACTTCTCAGGTTTGTAAAATTCCAAGCAACCCCGCCCCCGCCCCTAAATGATAAAAATCCACGTTGGAAGGAAGTAGTTTCAAGATCACACTAGTTTGTCTTTGCCCCTTGGAAATAAAAAGGGAATATTATCTGTCCAAGAAAACACTTTGCAAGTATCTCCCTGAAGCTTTTTTGACTTTTCAGGGTGTCTGTGGGGAAGTCCCATCTGTGTTCACTGCATTGTGGTCCCAGCCGAGCCGCGGGTGGTGGCTTTGAATGGGGCAGCGTCTCCAAATCTGCATGAAAATTGGGAATTGTCAAAGCAATTTGCCACTTGCGGGCTCACTCTCTATGCCTTTTGTGTTCTGATCAATAAAAACTTAAATCCTTTACCCAGTTTAGTAACAACCTATTCTAAAGCATTATATTCCCCCTAATCTTCTCCAGTTCTGGTTGTACAGTTATCCATTTTCAATGATATTCATTTTAAAAGGTTAACAAACGAGAAACTAAACCAACCATACAAATAACAGCCCAAAGAACACTTTCCAAAATGTGTTGCTGTAGCGCCATTTCAAATTTAATATTCATGCAGAGAAAAGCTAAAGGCCACCAAACCAGGTGCATAAAATAGTACTGCATTTTATGACTCCTTCTTAAATGAAATCTCTTAAATATTGCTAATGAAGCCAGCTCTCCCACACAGCCTTGTCGGGCGCCCTTTCTAGGCTGGTTCAGTTCCATTTCCCTGTCTAGCAATTTGCCCCAGGCCCCTATTAAATGAATTATCACGGCCCCTAAATCATCTCTGCGGGGGTTTCCTCTAATCCCATCAAGACACTTACACTCCCTTTCTTCCCTCCTGGTGACATAATGAATTATTGTTTCATGGGGAGCAGTTAAAGAGGCCCCTTTGGAGGAGTGGGACGTGCTCCGGCCGAGGGCGGGGGTAGCGAGGTGGGTCCTGGCGCCTCGGGCTGGTACCCGGGGCCTGATGGGGACAAAGCCACGCGCCGCCCACGGCCCTTCCACCCAGGGGTCTCCGCCGAAAGCCACCTACCCCGATGCCCCCCTGCGCCCGCCTCCGGGGAGTGACTCTGGGAGCCCAGGAACGCAGGGCCAAGAGGGAATATAAATGTTTTCCTTAACTGGAGGAAACACTGCACTCACAAACCACTTGCGGAATAGATTAAGCTAATTTATTAAACACAGTTTGCCTGCTGACTGAGCTGAGCTGAGTAATGATTTACATTTTCTTTCTTTTAAAAAACGTTAATAAGAAGAAGTCAGGGGCCACAGCGGCCCTAATCATGGGGCCATGGCTGGGGAGGGCGCCCCGAGGGCTGGCTGTGGGTCCGCGGATGGACGTGTGACCGGACAGCGGCTAAGCTTTGCAGCCCATGCACGCATCCCCGCAGGCCCGCTGGGTGCGGGGACGGGGCTGGACCCGCTTTGGAGGCGGAGGGTTCAGACCTAGGGATCCTGGTCCCCCGAAAGGGCCCGGTTTTGGTTTTCACATCTGGTTTGGAGGAACTGAGACCATTCCACACGAACCAGTGGTGGACCTTCTGAAAGCCCAGTGAGCTTACGAACTTTCTAGGAGATTTTGAAAACATTATACTGGAGGACACGTGTGGAGCGGCCATTCTCAACCTTGTTGGTGCCAACAACCCTCCCTTTTAAAACAAGTTTGTTGTACTACTTCTACCATCTTGCAGTGAAAGACTTCGACAATATCACCTACTGAAGCAGAAGGTTAAAAAGGAAAGAAAAAGAAAACAAGTGAAAGAAAAGATAGGAGGGAAGAGGGGGTGGAGGGAGGCAGAGAAGGAGGAAAAGAGAAAAGCCAAGATGACCTGACTGTAAAGAAAATAAACAACAACAAATAAAATGTAAAATACACATTTTTTCCTTGTGGACAACTGTAGTCAAATTCTTCTTGCACTGCTTTCTAACACATACATTTTAATTTAAGAGGAAACTGTTCAATTGATTGTTGTTAACACTTTTTCTTAAGAACTGACTTTTTGAAATAAGGCCTAAATAAGTGTATTTGTTACTGTACGTAGGATGTCCCAGGGTGACGGCTGTGTGTGTTGGAGATGAAACCCACGAACTATACCATGGTCGGTGATGCAGTTTTCCAGAGTGGTGAAAGTTCAGTTCAGTTCAGTTTCGTCGCTCAGTCGTGTCCAACTCTTTGCGACCCCCTGGACTGCAGCACACCAGGCCTCCCTGTCCATCACCAACTCCTAGAGTTTACTCAAACTCATGTCCATTGAGTTGGTGATGCCATCCAACCATCTCATTCTCTGTCGTGCCCTTCTCCTCTTGCCCTCAATCTTTCCCAGCATCAGGGTCTTTTCCAATGAGTCAGCTCTTCATATCAGGTGGCCAAAGTATTGGAGTTTCAGCTTCAGCTTTAGTCCCTCCAAAGAACACTCAGGATTGTGGTGAATAACTCAGTACAGTTGCAGACAAAACTGTACATGGTAGTCGTGTATATCTGGAAACTTCAGTGTACATTAAAGCTCCATAAAAATACTCTGTGTTTTTTGTGGGAAAAAGAAAGTTCCCACAACCCTACCACTCTAACGTAAGAGTTTTCATTTTCCCATGTTTCTGTATCTTGTAGTTTTTGTCCGGATCTTTATGTAGTGCGTACTCAGTTTTTTACATCTCTTTTCTTATTCGCTGTTAGGAGTGGGTTTTAACTTGTATTTATTCTTAAGCAAAGCAATTAAAATAGGTAAAAAAAAAGGTTTTCAATACAACTTTACCCAAGTGGGCTGACAAGCTAAAATTTTTAGTAAAAGTGTTATTTGCTCAGCTGTGTCTGAATCTTTGCAACGCCATGGACTGTAACCCATCAGGCTCCTCTGCCCATGGAATTCTCCAGGCAAGAATACTGGAGTGGGTAGCCATTCCCTTCTCCAGGGGATCTTCCCAACCCAGGGATTGAACCCGGGTCTCCTGCATTGCAGGCAGATTCTTTACCATCTTAGCCACCAGGGAAGCCCCAAATTTTTTAAGCCTTTAAAAAAAATTATCACTGTAGCAGTAAGGTAGGACTATCATATTAATTTAAGAGCTCACCTTAAAAAGTCCTTATACATTTGCATAAGTCAGAAGTGTAAGTGGGTGACAGGTTCTTGAACTGCTGATTTAGAAAGTCCTGAAGTTGTGATCTGGAGCACTTTGGCTTGGGAGACCTCAGCCTGAGGTCTGTGACTTGGGTTCTGCTGGAAAGCAGAGCGAAGAGGGTAGAGAAGGTGGCAGAGAGGCCATCTTGGTTTGTCTCTGGTTCTGAAGCGTGCTGGCCAAGTGTGCTGGGGTGACTGGGCAGTCAGCTCCTCATTTGAAGTCCTTTACTTCTGTTCCTGTCCCCAAGATGTCGCTGCCTCTGGATTAGTTAGATCTTTTCTGGGGACCCAGTAGGATGTTTCCAACCTTTGTCCAGAGCCCAAGGAAGACTCAACTGAAGTTTGATTTACGATTGATACCTGCTTTTGTGTCTTAAGTATTGTATAGAATATCTTTGCTGGGAATAAGCATTATCTTTCAGCAGCTTGATAATAATGATGGCTACCAGTTACTGGGCATTTTGTATGTGCCAGGCAGTGTACACATATCATTAAGCTTCTTAATGATGAGGGCTCTCATTCCCTGAAAGTGAAAGTGAAGTCGCTCAGTCGTGTCCGACTCTTTGTGACCCCGTGGACTGTAGCCCGCCAGGCTCCTCCGTCCATGGGATTCTCCAGGCAGGAATACTGGAGTGGGTTGCCATTTCCTTCTCCAGGAGATCTTCCTGACCCAGGGATCGAACCCATGTCTCCCACATTGCAGGCAGACGCTTTAACCTCTGAGCCACCAGGGAAGCCCAGCTCATTCCCTGAGCAGGAATGGAACCTAGGCACCGTGCACTGGAAACACCAAGTCTTAGCCGCTGGACCACCAGGAAAGCTCCTAGGTAGGAGCCATTATTTTCATTTCGGCGATGAGAAATGCACAGAGGGGTTAAGTGTCTTATCCGAAACACAGATTGGCCGATTTCCACAGCCCAGGGTTGTTTCACTATTTAACACTCTGCATCCATTTGAAACTATGTAAATTTGAGCAATATGGAATGACATCCCCAGACCCCAAGCTCTGTCTCTAGTTTAGGAAGACAAGAAAAGGTGAGCAGAGAGACTCTAGAGCTTTCCCAAAGCAGGGGATCTGCCCAACCCAGGGACTGAACCTGAGTCTCCTGCATTGCAGTGTGGCTGCTCCCAGTGACTTCTCCTCGATTACAGGACAAGGTGTTCCTGGAACAAGTGAAGGGCAGAAACTTGAAAACCGAGCAACAGGGAATGATCCTAAAACAGTGAAGCTTAGGAGACAGGTTTGGCATATTGTCAGGATGTAAAATGTCAAACTCAAAACATAAGTGGTAGCACAAAATCTGTCACCAAACCACCAGGTAACTATAATTTAGTTGTTTAATCACCCAGTCATATCCAACTCTTTTGCAATCTCATAGATTTGGATTTTCCAGGCAAAGATACTAGAGTGGATTGCCATTTCCCCCTCCAGAGGATCTTCCTGCCTGGAATCAAACCTTTGTCTCCTGCCCACGTGTCCTGCATTGCAGGCAGATTTTTTTTTCTTCTTCTTTTTACCCCTGAGCCACCGGGGAAACCCAATAATTCAGTTAGTGAAGTAGATTTCTCCAGCCTTTGGCTGCATCAGTATTTGATGAATAAATATGTAGTGATTCTTTGCAACAGCTAAGAATTTCTTGTACTACTAGAAAGAGGACCTGATCTTGTTTAACATATGTAGATGCTTTTCAGCCTTTGCATGGAAACAGTCAAGCCATTTTTGAATCATTGACTTAGGGTCCATTCTTGGTAACGGCATGTAGGATATAGGGGCATCCCAGGTCCACAATTGAATCAAAGGTAAGCTTTGAACTCTTCCCTGCTCCTAAACTAAAAATGAGGGGCTAGCGTCTGAGGATGGCCTCATTTATAAACTGAGTCCCTGCCCTTGGCTAGCTCTAAGCCCATGAGTTCAAGGCCGCATCATTGCTGTGGCCTCTGGAAATACCAAGGATCTTCCTGAAGTTCAGCTCCAGACTTCACAGCATTCTGAAGTCTCCTCAGTTCTAGCTGGCAGGCACTACTCTCGTTGTCCCGGCATTTCATGACCTCAGAACTCCAGGACTAACTGGGCTCTGGTTCAAGCAGATTTTCAGAAACTCTTTTTAAGGGAATCTGGAGATCCAAAACTTCTAGCAAGCTAGGTCAGTGTGCTTAGTTCTGCCAACCACACTAAAGAATAGACTGTGGGTCTGGTCACAAGACCCAGGATGATTTATTACCAGGGCAAAGAGAAGCATTGCAGACCACACTATCATTTATCATGTAATTACGTGTCTTTCTGGGAGATAACATGCGAGACCACAGAAGCAGTAGCGAGCAGTTCTGCCTCTTGATCTGGCCTCAGTTTCCTTGCCTGCAGTGGGAGAGGCATAGGCAGAATGGTCTCTGGATCTCGAAGGGCTCTTGCAGCCCTAACACTGAGAGTCTGCAGATATACGGAGAGGTGTAGCTCTTACACGGAAGTGGCCTTCTAGAGCAATGGCACCATTGATACCACCTCCCGTCTGTGCCACCTGACTGCTGAGCTCTTCCAGGCTCGGTTTCCTCATCTGTTAAAATGGAGATGATGAGTACCCTAAGCAGTACCAACTCCTTAGGGTTACTGGCATGTTTATTGAGGTAATGTACGTAAACCTCTGAGAAAGAAGGTCTCAGAAAGCATTCAGCCTGTATTAGCTCTTGCAATTATTGAGGATGACCCACTGTAATAGGTTTTTTTTTTTTTTTTTTTTTTGCTTCTTCTCCTTGTCCCCCATCTCTCCTTGGTTACTTCCACATTTACTCTTATTGCAAAAGCTATCTTCAAGAGTTAAACTCTAAGGGAAGTGATGAAGAACCAAATCTCAAGCACAAGAATGAGAGATCCCAGGACCTAATCCTAGATCTTGCTAGAATGTGACTCTATTGCCTTTGTCAAGGTTTATACATAGATACAAATCACGGGCTGGGGTGTTATGTATGGAGATGTTTAAGAACAGATATTTCTTTCAGGTACCTTCGTTTTTCTGTGTTAGAACAAGGAGGATTTGAATTTTCCTTAAATGAATCTCTCTGAGGAGAACTTGGAATTCTCAGGTGGCTCAGTAGTAAAGACTCCACCTCTTAATGCAGGGGACTCAGGTTCTATCCCTAGGTCTGGAAGATCCCCAGGAGTAGGAAATGGCAACCCAGTCTAATATTCTTGCCTAGAAAATTCCATGGATAGAGGAGCCTGGTAGGCAACAGTCCCTGGGGTTGCAAAGAGTTGGACACCGCTATGACTGAGAGTGCACACTTGCATTTGGGCAATGCTTATAGAATCTCTCTCTCTCTTTTTTCTTTTGGTGATGTATTAGAAAAACATGTCAAGCTTTTTCTTTTTCAGACATAAGTGTTTTTTAATTAGGCTACTTTACTTACTTAGAGGTTGAATAAACATCCCTATGAATAAGCCCTTAAAACAGTTATGTTTTTTCTCTTTCTCACACACCTAACAAATCTTAATTAACATCTTTGGCTTCAAAATATGCCCAGTCCATTTCCGGCTGCCAAGGCAGAGTCAGGGTTCACGTTGCCATATGCTGACAGGGACAAGCAGAGCACTCTTCCCGGTCCAGAAAGTTTCCTCCTTGGTCCCTGGGCATTTGATGAAGCCTGCTTTCCGCATTTGCTCTGCAAATCCACTTCGTCTACACCATCTCCTCCTGGAATCAGTTTTCTTTGGAACAGAAAACTGGGAAAACAGTAATGGATACCTGATGTCCTCTGCTTTTGTCTTACAGACCAAAATATCAGCTGCTGGATGTAATACATCCAGCCATACTATTAATACATGAGCCATACTATTGCATATATAATAGAATGTTCTAGGTGACCATCTCCAGACTCATTAGGATGTGTAGTTACTTATTTCTATAATACAAATGCAAGTAATACACCAGAGAACCAGCCCTGCAACGTGAAAGAATCAAGAACATTTGGAAACAAAGTCTCAAATGTTTAGTACAAGCCACTCCTTAAGTCGTTCTTTCTTTACTGCCTTTGTCATAACAGTGGAGTATTTTTCACCCTTTTATTTCAGCCTGATTTACCAGAAATGCCCTCCTATGTTTGTCCACAGGTAATGTTGCTCCTTTCTCTCCTTTGTTTTAGAGAAGTACTCTAGCCACTGTGTAAAGAACATTGTTCTTCGCAGATGGAAAGGAAGATAACCAGAGCCCCTCTCTAAGGCCAACACTGCTGTGAGTGCTGGTTGCTGAAGGCTGTCAGTCCCAGGAATTCCCCTCCAGGAATTCCCCTCCAGGAATTGTCATCGGCTACAGGGCTACAGGGAGCTGCTTTTCCCAGAGTCCCAATCCTCGCCTGTGGGCACAGGGGGAGCAGCTGCGCAGGACCGCCAGCTGCAGAGTCACTGTGGGGTCAGCTGAGGCCTTCGTGGAGAAAGCGGAGCAGCTCAGCTTCTGCCTGTTCCTGTTGCCTTCTCTCCCCCTCGAGGATGACTCCAAGAGTACCCCCAATAAGCCTCCTGTGAGAAATCATCTCATAGACTATTTCCTGGGGAGCCTGTCCTATGATACTTGGGCTAAAAATATTAGAAAGGATGGCATGCAGTATAGAGTGAGGGTCTTAAGTCCCCCTGTTTTTTCCCCTAAGAATCTGATCCTTCTTGGTTAAAATAGTTGAAGAGCTTTGGGATAGCAATTGTAACCCAGGAAACCCAGGAAAAGATATTAAAATGTATAAAAATGATTATAATAAATGAAAAAATGCATTTAAGAAAATTATTTTTTAAAAAGCAGAAGCACCAAAATATCACTTTAAAAATCGGACTTGTGGAAAATAAGAAATTTTACCAGGGAGACTATTATTATTAGAAACTCTGAGACTAAAGAGCAGGGTTAGGACCTTGATGCTTTTAGGTTTTCTTTTTTGGATGTGAATTGCTTTGTATAATAAATGCTTAGTGATTGAGGCAGCCACCTTATCATGGTCACTGAGGCTGAGGGGGATGGAAGGATAAAGGGACAACAAGTGAGCTTCCGGTGAGAAAACTGAGGTACCAGTGAGGTCTGCCCTATGTGAACACCTCGTTGGGACTGTAATTTTTAAAACTTGTTCTTCAAAGGCTTTATCTTATAATAGCATTCAGTGACTATTCCCTTCAACACAGAGTTGTAGTGAGAATCCTTACAATTGATCTTGATAAGGCAAGGATATATGTATCAAAATACGGAGTAAGACTTTTTCACTTAAAAACCTTTACTGGAACTCTTTAGAAATTATTTTATATAAGTTAAATCTCAAAATGTTATCATTATAAATAAAAATCAAGCACTGAAAGAGTACATTAAAATAAACAGTTTAATCCTCTTCTCAGGGATACTACTATTCTCAGCTGGCTTTCAGACCCTTTACTAAGGGTGATGTAGCTATTCTTGGACTTACGCATGTATATGGCTTGTCTTTCCATTTATTGTTGTCATTGTTTTTTTTTTCCCTTGTGTTTTCACATTAATAGGATCATACTACATAGGTGGTTTTGTAAGTTTTACACTTTTGTTTTGCTTAACTGTGTTTTATTAATACCCCTTTTAACCTACTTAATTCAAACCACATTGCACTATTCTCAACTGCTATATTAGAATTAAATTTGATGCCACATTGATCCTACGTATGTTAGCTATTCTTGGGGATCATACTGCTTATCTAAGTGGAATAAATTAACTATTTCAGTTTTCTAATACAAATTTTTATTTTCTCAAAATGCAGAGAAATACATTTTTTCCTTTGCCTTTCAGACTGACTCAGTGGCGTCTGACTCCAAAAATAATTCTTTTAAAAATAGCCAAGAAAAATAAAATCTAATTCCATTCTCAAAGTGACCTCAATATTTTCTTTGCTTTAGTATTATCCTGCCCTCTCCATGGATGTGTGTTTAAAAAAAAAAAAAAAAAGAATAGAAGGGAAGAAAACTAGTTTCAGCCACTCAATTTTTGTTTATGTTTGTTTTCAAATCCAAGTGGCCTTTTGTCAGCAGCAAGGTCTTCTCTCCTGCTCCATCACTGGTCTGTAAAGTAAATTGCAAAATGCTACCAAAGTCTGGCTACATCCTCATAGTGACTGTTTAAACCCATTACTTTCTCTTTTAATCAAATCACTGTTGTGTCAAAATATACGATTCTCGCCATGAATCTCCCAGGCTTGTTACAGGTCACCGGTTGCACCTTGAAAATGTTTGCTCTCCTAAGCGTCTTCTCTCTAGCCTCCAGCTAAATTGCTCCAGACCAAGCAGGATCATTTTTCTATACACATAGACCTCTAATTAATATATATACATAATGGCACTGGGAACCTGTACTTTACCCAGAGAGGAAGGGAAAATGCCTGGTCGGTAGGCAGGCAGGAGCGTCGTTTAAGATTATGGCAAAATGAGCTTTTAAACAGATACGAGCATTCAAATTATACTCAGGGAAAAAAGCAAACCTTAAAGATTCCTTATCCATGAATTACTGAGATTCAGCATTTATCCTTTTCTGCTTTACAAAATATTTTATATAAAGCCGCCAGAGGGCGAATAAGGGAAATAGTAATTATGTTTAAACAGCCAACACTTCACTAACATAAAATATTTGTTCAGGCTCTTAAACATGAAGTTAAGTGCCAGAGGCAATTTTCATTGTTTAATGTATTAAGTAAATAAAAATGTATCTAAGATGTGGACACACAATTCGTTTTGAGTTATTTATCCTGGAGTTTGTGTGGTTTAGAAAAACTCCATCTTCTGGGCTCCTGCTGCCCTAATGCATTTAACTTCAGCCATCAGCTATGATTAAACACCTGCTGTTGTGGGGAAACAAAGCGCACTAATCCAATATGTATTTCTGACATCTTAAATATCACCCAGTCCCCTGACATCAGGCACAGCTTTTCAGCGGGATGGAATTCCACAGCATATTTTTCTAATTTATGGATGGACAATAAATCAAAATTAAGCCTCGGGCAATGAAATATACATCAGTGCGGAATGAACTGACTGCAAACGAGGACCCTGCACAACCAAGGGAGAGGATATATTAATGGAATCCTAAGCTGCAAACACTGAAGTGAAAATTAAGGAAGTTTATTTCACATTTTGTCCCTGTAAAACCAAAAGGCAAAGACAGAAAATGAAAAGTTTTCTCTTTTTTTATGCACAACTCTGAAGACGCGCAGTTAGATTTTTAGTCACTGTGTTTTTAAATGCTTGCCTGTGGGTAATTAGAAACCCAATCTCCACTGCTCTTTTTTTTAATGATTATTTTTAATGTTTAAGAAGGATTTGAAATACTTAGTGCTGTTTCACTTTCACTCTTCTGGAAGAGTGAACAAAGGCCGTTGTTGACAGTCATCAGTTTCTGTGGGAAAAGGTCAGAGGGCGAAGGACATCCTTTCCTCCCAGGTGGACTGGGCTGGGCTGGAAGCTGTCCAGTGGCAAACAAATCTTCCTTCTTTTGACCTCTAACTATCTCAGCACCTAGACACAGAAGTGACTGTAAAGCTTTATTTTTATCACAAGACATCAGGCACCCCATGTGTAAGACTACCACCTGACTCTGCCCACCTTGCTCTGGCTGCTTTCAGCCCTGGACCAAGGTCATCTTGGAGTTTCTCACACGGCTTTATCCTCACCCTCACTATTGCTAAGCACCATACATCTTCAACAGAACCTGCCAGGGCAACCATTATATTTATCAGGAATAATGTTTGTGTTTATGGGCATGTCAGGATCTTTAACGAACACTATCTCTTGAATCCTCACAGCACCTCTGTTAATGGGATAAGTGGCAGATATTATTTAAATGTTAGAGACAGATATACAGAGCCATAACAAAATTGAGAGCTTTGTCTTGGGCTGCATGGCAAATGGTGGAATTGGAGAAAGGAATTTTACAAACTAGCTTCCAGTTCTAGATCTCACTCAGACACCAAATTCCATTCCTCCAGGTGACAGGAGGTTCTTCAGGTTATTATTCCTAGAAATGAAGTCACTCACTTGTGTCCAACTCTTTGTGACCCCATGGACTGTAGCCCACCAGGCTCCTCTGTCCATGGGATTTTCCAGGCAAGAGTATTGGAATGGGTTGCCATTTTCTTCTCCAGGGAATCTTCCCAACCCAGGGGTCAAACCTGGGTCTCCCGCATTGAAGGCAGAGTCTTTACTGCTTGAGCTACCAGGGAACCCCTTAAAGGCACTTGCATTATACAATATAGTTTATTTTAATAATTGTGTTTTATTTATTGTTTTTGGCTGTGCTGGATCTTTGTGGATGTGCAGGCTTTTCTCCAGTTGTGGTGAGTGGGGCTTACTCCCTGTGGTGTGTGGGCCCCTCAAGACAGTGGCTTCTCTTTTGTGGAGTACGTGCTCTCGTGCAAGCTGGTTTCAGTTGCAACACACAGGTTCAATAGTTGTGTCAAATGGGCTTAGCTGCTCCGGGGCATTTGGGATCTTCCCAAATCAGGGATCAAACCTGTGTCTCCTACATTGGCAGGCAGATTCTTTACCACTGAACCACTGGGAACAGTTATTTTTAGAGATTCTTGTTACTGGCTTACTAATTTACATAGTATTTGTCTATGAACAATTATTTCTATAGAATCATGCATTTTAAAGTCATATGCTTAGACTGAGACTATTTCAAATGATTAAAATTAATCTTGAAGGAGATCGTGTAATTTAAGAATTAAGTTTTCATGTATCTCAGAAAGAAGCCAGCATGTTCCCGGGCCTCAACTTTGTATTTGGAAAACTCTATGAGGAATAATACTTTAGTGATGTTTTAAAATTGATCTCCTTTGGGGTCAGTAATTACTGAAGCTGAAATACGTGGCCGCTACAGAGCCTAAAAATGAGGCATATCTTCCCCTCTGTCATAGTTTTCCTTTTTGTGTTAGTTTCTCTTCTTGTTAAAATCCTCAATAGGACTGTTTATAGAAAAGATGCATAAGGTTAGCAGGAAATCCTTTGTACAAGAATGAAACAGTATTAAATAACATTAGTTTCTGAGGAAATTCCTCATTCTTTGAGGAAATAGTTTTAAAAGACTGCTGTTTCATTTTATTGTCACAGTGGCACATGTTGGTGATAGTAATAATAATGCCAGACCTAAGTTGATGGTCCTGTTCTGCAGTCTGTAGGTAAATTAAGCTTAAGCGGTCCTTACAAGCAGACTGTGGGGTCGGTACTGCTGCCGCCCTCTTGACAGCCGAGGCTGTGGACCGGGAGGACGCGGCCTCGCACCAGGGCCGTGCGGGGGGGATGCAGCAGAAGTGCAGACGCTAGCAGTTTGTCTGCAGAGCCTGCCTTTCAAGGACATCATTGTTCTACAGAATACTTTTATATGTACGAAAGTTTTAGCCTTTATACGTTTAACTTTAAACTCTGCAGGGTAGATTAACCTGTCTCCTCTAGATTCAGCGCTACTCTATAAATCACTGAAAGAGGATGACTGGGCTGTTCATAGTCACTATCACGTAAATGATTACAAGTAGGATTATAATATTTAAAAAACGACATTCTTAACATCTGGATAGTTCTCTATCCTCATTTTTAGCTCCAAGAGCTTAATCTTAAAAATATGGGCCAAGACCTAGAAATACTGGCAAGAAGTGGGGAATTTCAACTTTATGAATAAACAAGTTTAAAAGCAAATTCTTTTGCTCATTCTTAAGCATATAGTTTGTTTTATAATAGTCTTTTAAATTCTTGTCAGAAATTTGTGATTGCATCAGATGAGTTCACTGAGATTTTAAAATACATATACTAATGAATGTGCATGTGTGAGTGTTCAGTTGTGTCCGACTCTTTGCAACCCATGGACTGTAGCCCACCAGGCTCCTCTGCACATGGGATTTTCCAGGCAAGAATACCGGAGTGGGGTGCCCTTTCCTCCTCCAGGGGACCTTCTTGACTGAGAGATCGAACCCGTGTCTCTTGCATCTCCCGCACTGGCAGGTGGGTTCTCTACCGTCTGAACCACCGGGGAAGTCCCATACTAATGGACAGTAATATACAGTAACAATACTGCATTAATTGATATAGTGGCAACATTTGTTTCAAAATAGCTAAAACAAAATAAAATCTTTACCACTAATTTTTACCATAGTTTTTAAATGTATAAATTTAATCAGTTTTCATTTGAGGATTTACCAGGGTGTACCATGCACCATGCCAGGTTCTAAGGGTTCAGTGCAAAAGACAGATACGATCTCCCGTATGGAATTTATCTTCTATATGTGGAAAATCCTATTCTTGATCATTGGGAAAATGTCATGAGAATAGTTGAAGAGCAAATAAAATGAAGAATTGTTCCCAACTTAAACAAGAGTTTTCTTTTCATATTATACTCCATATAATATTCCCTTGAAAAACAGTCTTAAGTTCTTTGGTGCCTCTTTTTGTAGGTTACAGCTTCCTCATTTCCTGTTTACAAATTCCTAACTTCTGCTCATTTCCCATCATTTCCTGCTAAGGATTCTCCTGGAGGATGCTTGGCCCCTCTGTTACTCTAGCTCTGTTTGCTCTTATCTGTCTCTTGGCTGAAACTCTTCAAATCCAAAATTTTAGGTTATATTCCCTTTCTTTTTTTTTTTTTTATTGAGGTGAAACATAGGACATAAAATTAACTATTTTAAAGTAAGCAATTCAGTGACATTTAGTCCATACACAGAGTTGTACAATTACTTCTATGTAGTTCCAAAGCGTTTCCATTTCTCCACAAGTGAGCCAGTATCCATTAAGCAGTCTCTCTCCTTTCCTGTCCTCCCAGCCCCTGGCAACCACCCATCTGTTTTCTGTCTCTGTGGGTTGACCAGTTTGAGATATTTCATATAGGTAGACTCATTGCAATATGTGAGCTTTTGTATCTGGCTTCTTTCAGTTAGTTTAATATTATCTCAGTTTATCCATGAGGCAGGACATGTCAGGATTTCCTTCTTTTTTATGGCTAAATTATATTCCATTGTATTCTATGCTGCAATTTGTTTGTCCATTCATCTATTGATAGACAATTGGGTTGTTTCTACCTTTGGCTTTTATAAACACTGCTGTTATGACCATTTATGTATGAGTATTCTTTTTGCATTTTCAATTCTTTGGGGTCCTATTGGGTTTTTTAAAATAAACATTTTTATTTTGGATAAATTTAGATTTAAAGAAAAACTTCAAAGACAGTACAGAGTTCCCATCACCCAGCTCCCCCTAATGGTGCTGCTGCTAAGTCACGTCAGTCCTGTCCGACTCTGTGCGACCCCATAGACGGCAGCCCATAGTAACATCCTAAAGACTCATGGTACATTTGCCAAAACTAGGAAGTCAGCATTAGTTAATGTTATTTACAAACTCCAGACTTCATGTGGATTTCCCTAGATTTCCCACGAATGTCGTTTTCCAGGATCCCATGTTGTGTTCAGTCATCATGTGCTGTTAGTCTTCTCTGGTTTGTAATAGTTTCTGTCCTTCCTTATTTCTCATGACCTGAAGAGCTTTGAGGAGTATTGGTTAGGTAGATTGTAAAATGCCCCTCACTTTGTGTTTGTCTGACAGCTTTCTCATGATTAAACTGGAGTCTGGGGAGAGAATGCCACAGAGAAGCGCCCTTTGCAGCACGTCACGTCAACGGGTGCGTGCTATCACCACCAGTTTGATCAGTCATCTGGCCAAGGTTCACTGTAAAGTCCCTCCCCACCCTTCACATACCCTCCTCTTTGAAGTCAAGTCACTAAGTCCCCCCCACACTCACAAATCTACACATTATTTGTGATTCTTGTGTAAGAAAGTTTGTCTCTTCCATTTACTTATTCAGTCATTTAGTCATGTCAGTATGGACTTGCGGACATTTAGTTCACATCCTCTTGAGGTCTTGTCACCAATATCTGTAAGAAAAGTGATAAATGAGTGAGTGCAGGTTAGAGTGCTTTGAAGGCAAGAAGACCTTGGGTTTAATGTAGAATGTAGCATCCACAGAACAAGATGTACATTCTCACAGCATGGGAGGTTAGAAGATGATATTTACTGAGTAGAAATGGAACACACTTTGGTGTTTGCTGCTGCTGCTAAGTCACTTCAGTCGTGTCCTACTCTGTGTGACCCCATAGGCGGCGGCCCACCAGGCTCCCCCGTCCCTGGGATTCTCCAGGCAAGAACCCTGGAGTGGGTTGCCATTTCCTTCTCCAATGCAGGAAAGTGAAAAGTGAAAGGGAAGTTGCTCAGTCGTGTCCGACTCTTCGTGACCCCATGGACCACAGCCTACCAGGCTCCTCTGTCCATGGGATTTTCTAGGCAAGAGTCCTGGAGTGGGGTGCCATTGCCTTCTCCGTTATCTAAATTTTTAGAAGGCTTGTTAAGGCCCAGCTTTTGTGATTCCTTGTTTTGTGCACTTATATTATTCCTTGCCATCAGATCTTTGCACACAGTTGTATTTGTAGTTATTAATATACTTGTAGGTAAATAAAGTGGTTCCACACAAAATATCACTCAGCTTATACAGATATTCTCCACCCCCCCCACCCCCAAAGGCTTGTGTTCTTGTCTGTTACCCAGGATTTAGAACCATGGGGTTTAGACAGGCAATACCTTAAAGACCAGGTGGAACTACTTACTCCTGCTATTGAAGAGGAGATGGAGCCCTGTGTCCTTGCGTGTTCTCCCTAGTTTATGCAGTTCAGTTCAGTTCAGTTGCTCAGTCGTGTCCGACTCTTTGCGACCCCATGAATCGCAGCACACCAGGCCTCCCTGTCCATCACCAACTCCCGGAGTTCACTCAAACTCACGTCCATAGAGTCCATGATGCCATCCAGCCATCTCATCCTCGGTCGTCCCCTTCTCCTCCTGCCCCAATCCCTCCCAGCATCAGAGTCTTTTCCAATGAGTCAACTCTTCGCATGAGGTGGCCAAAGTATTGGAGTTTCAGCTTTAGCATCATTCCTTCCAAACAACACCCAGGACTGATCTCCTTTAGAATGGACTGGTTGGATCTCCTTGCAGTCCAAGGGACTCTCAAGAGTCTTCTCCAACACCACAGTTCAAAAGCATCAATTCTTTGGCGCTCAGCTTTCTTCACAGTCCAGCTCTCACATCCATACATGACCACTGGAAAAACCATAGCCTTGACTAGACGGACATTTGTTGGCAAAGTAACGTCTCTGCTTTTGCAGTTAATCAGCAGTAAAACTTCAAGTTAAAGATGGCAAACAGAGCCAGGAAAGAAAGTGAAACTTGTCTTGGATAACGCAATAATCTAGTGATGGAACTGAAGGAAATAAATGTATTGGCTAACTCTCTGCCTTATATTGAGACTACTTGGAGCATTTGTTTGATTAGTATTTAGGTTTCTGATTTCTTCTTCTGTGTTACTTTCATTAAAGAATTATGTTGCTGTTATTGTTTTAAAAAATTAAGATGTTTAGTATGGCAATAAATTTATTTATATCCAATAAGCAAGTAGCCAAATAAGAGGAAAATTCATTTTTTGGAGTTTTGTTTTCATTTACTGGAGAACATATGCAGATAGTGTCCGCACAAAAACATGTAGTCATTTAGTTTAAAGATTCAGTCTCTTTATTTAACAGCCCTACTTTGCGTTTGAACACTTTATGGATTTAACAAATGTTGCTTTTTTTAAACAAATTTTTATGTCTTTATTTATGGCTGCACTGGGTCTCCGTTGCTGCATGCAGGCTTTCTCTAGTCACGGGGCTCCTCTCCAGTTGCGGTGCACAGGCTTCTCACTGCGGTGGCGTCTCCTGCATGGGCTCTGGGGTGCGTGGCTGCAGGAGCTGCGGCTTGTGGGTTCCAGAGCCTGGGCTCAGTCGTTGTGGCACAGGCGCCTGTTTGCCCCATGGCATGTGGAATCGCAGACCAAGGATCACACCCATGTCCCCTGCGCTGGCAGGCAGATCCTTAACCACTAGACCATCAGGGAAGTCCAAAGTGTTGCTTTTTATTGGACATATTTTTGAGAGTAATATAGCCTTCAGTTTGGGGAATACACCTTTTATGTTGGAGCATGCTTGAGTATAGTTGAGAAAATATAGTAAGACGAATTATTATTTAGTATTATAAAATGTTGCACACAAGTAATACTTAGGGTATTTTTATTTTCATCAGGCTAGATGACTTACAAGTCTTCCTGCCATGAACACATAGACATTTGGGGTTGAATATATATTTTAAAATCCTTTTGAATAAAAAGATGATATCACAAGAAAGAAAAGGAAATATCCCAGGACCAAAAATGAAACAAGACAACAGAGTAATACATTCATGAGCTGACACTGGAGTTGCCCTAGGGCGTACTGTCCATTTTAATACTTGAGTGTTAATACCACAGAGACAGAAGGAAAAACCTTGTATATGAAGAAGGTGTTAGAATTGATATCTCTACAGAAATCTAGGTCTCTCAGAAAAATAGTACACTAGAATAAAAAATCTGTCCATCAATATAGGAGAACCTTTCTATTTCAGCCTGGGCTCCAGATGAGAAAAAAGTCTCCCTTAAGGATATATCTACTCTTTGTGCAGGCTTGGGGCTTAATTTATATTTATTGCATTACTAGGTACACCTAAGGTCAGAAATTAACATAAAAGTCATCTAGAGTTGGTGATATTTCTGAGTCAACTTGCAGAAGCCAAAGCAAGAATCTCCTTGGAAGGACCATCTCTTTACCCAGGCAAAACTTCCCAGATAAAGCCTTATAGAAGACAACCTCACAATACAAAGTTAGAAAACATTTGTGTTAAAATCAACAAACAGAACAATGGCAGATTAGTCATTCAAGAATTCAGGTAATAAAAAGACCTATTAAAAACTATAAAATGAGTTCAGTTATAAACGTTGAGGACACAAATGGATGAATAAAAATAAGACAAGAAAGTAGAAAAGAAAAATTTGAAGAGACAGAGAAGTTTTCATAATGAAAAATATATCTCTTGAAATTGTATGCTCAATGGACAAAATATACAGCAGATTAGACATGGCTGAAAAGACATAAGTGAATGGAAAAATTATCTAGAATGCATCATGAAGAGATTTCAAAAAGGTAACATAAAAATGATATTCAGAGACATGGAGTTTAGAATGAGAAAGTCAAAATACATCCAACAGGATTCTCCTAAAGAGACTATAAAGCAACTGGGAAGGAGACAAAATTTGAAGAGATAATGGCAATAATTTTTCAGACCTAATAAATTATTTTCTAATAAATTTATTTTAATATGAATAAATCTTCATATTAAGAAGTACAGTGCATCCCAAATTGGAGACATTAAAAAAAAATCCATGTCTAGATGCACTGTAATAAAATTGTAAAACACAAAAGTCAAAGAGAAAATATTTAATGCATTCAGAAGAAAAGAGATAGATAATATATAAAGGAATCACATTTAGACTGTCTCTGAGTTTACAGCAACAACAAAAATTTACAATAACAAAAGCCATAAGACAATGAATAATATCTTCAAAGTGCTAAGAGAAAGTAACCACCAATCAAGAGCTGTGTATACAGCTACCTTATCACACAAGAGTGAGGGGGAAATGAAAACATTTTCTGACAAACAGAATTTTCTACTGATAGATCCTTAGCGAAAGATGAAATTAAACCCGGAAGGAAGAATTGAGACGAAGGACAGATTGGGAAACAAATAAGCATATGAGTGAATCTGCAAAAGAACTGACATGAAACAACAACAGCAATTTATTGAGGGTATAAAAGCATGATAAATCTAGAATATTGGAAATAAGTGTCGCTATATGGCAAGTGGGAGGTGATTATTCAGAGTTAAACTGTTCTAAGTTCCTTTGGTGTGTTAAGGAGGCAGAGAAGATGCTGATTAACTTTAGATTCTGTTAACTATTCATGTCAGAATTTTAAGAATAACAACTAAAGTTGATTGAATTTAAGTTTTGTTAGATATTTCTGTTATTTAATTAAAACAAACAAACAAAAAACTCTGAAGAGTTAATGCTAAACCTGGTACAACTTCCAAATTTAAGGGAGTGTGGGAGTTGGGGCAAGAAGGCAGGAATGTAATAGAGAAAATTCAGTCAATTTAGTAAAATTCAGGAAAGGAAAGCAAAAATAAAGAGAGAAAAGAAAAAAAACAGGATAAAAGGAAAGCACAAAATAACATGATAGAAATAACCCCCAATATGTGAGTAATTATAATAAATGTGTAATGTTTAACTGAAGAAATTATTAGACTGAATTTAAACAATCTGGCTATATGTTTCTTGTACAAGACAACTATATATTCTTATGCTTGCATGCTCAGTTGTGTCCGACTTTTAGTGACTCCATGAATTGAAGCTTGCCAAGTTCCTCCGTCCATTGAATTTTCCAAGCAAGAATACTGAAGTAGGTAGCCATTTCCTTCTCCAGGGGATCTTCCCGATGCAGGGATTGAATCCATGCCTCCTGTGTCTCTTACATTCGCAGGGAGATTCTTTACCACTGAGCCACCTGAGAAGCCCCATATATTCTTTTCTTACCCATATATTCTTATACATGTAAATGATTGCAGATTAAAAGTAAAAGAATAATTTTTAGAAAGTCGGTAACTATATTATTATTGGATGAAATAGACTTCAAGGAAAAAGTATCATTAGGGAGAAGACTCAGATGGACACAGGGCGTGGGGCCAGACATTTGAAGGTCTGTCACATGATATGGAAGAGAGACTGTACATCTGAAACACACTCTTATTATTTCGTATGGTTCAAAAGGACAGCACCTGTAAGTGAAAAGCATAGGGAGGCAGGTATTGACTCAGTGTGTTGGAAGGAATTTTCTAACAGTTAGCGCTCTGAAATGAAATGCATTTGTCCCTGAAGGTGTTTAGGCCGAAGTGGTGGGGAAGCTGTGGAGGGGATGCGTGGGCTGAGCTAGAGGGATGGTTTTCAAACCAGACTATGCATTGAAATCACCTGGAGAGCTTTTTAAGAACACACATTCCAGTGCCTCTTCCCAGACATGATGAGTTGATTCTATATCCTAGGACTCTGCCTTTTTGAAATATTCCCAGATGATTCTGACTTAGCCAGTTCAGAATAGGTCAGTAGAACAACATTTGAGAACCAATGGCCAGATGACCTCTGAAGTTCCCGTGGACTGTAATGTCTGATAGTTTAAATAATCCCTTTGTAGACATTTACCTGTGAACTGAGAGTATTACTAGAAAACAGGAGAGGTAGAATTATTGTTACCAGGGTACAGAAGAATCATGGAGGCTAATCATATCTGTGAAATTAGATGTCACCTGGTGAACAGCCTAAGTGCTTTCTCCACTGTTCACAAGCTTTTCAGTAAATTTTGATGAAGGTGATGGATATGGACATACTTTCTGCTCAGAACAAATGGCCCAATAGGCCAACACAGCTCGTTGTTTACACCTCCAACATCCTTAGGCTTCATGTAAGTGGACTCTGTTACAATTCTACAGCTCCAGAGCAGTGTGTCTAAACTTTTCATACGCGTGCACATCACCCAGGAAGTTTAGTAAAATTCAGATTCTGATTTAGCTAGACTTGGCTGGAACCCAGGACAATAAGTTTCTAACAAAGCTCTCTATCTGCTCAACTTACTGCTAGGCATCCAGGAACTTTCTCTTTAGACAAGATAAAGAGGGAGGCACTTCTGGTTTTCCAAAGACCTCCTTTAGGCTAGATTTGATTTTGTGTTAGTATCTCTGTGAGTGAATAAGGAGATGAGGAGGCTGAATATGCAGTATTCATATGCATATTCAGCACATGCAATATGCATATGCTGAATATGCAGTTGATTGGATTAGGCAACAGGGCATGGGAGGTGATATAAAAAGTCCAAAGTGGAAAATGGCGACATCTTGAAAACTTAAATATCTATGTCCACACATAAAACAGGGTCACTGTAAGGACACAAAGACCTACCTGGACTATAAGAGGACCAGAAAATTCTGGTCTCAGAGTGGATTTTTTGTTTTGTTTTGATTTGCTTCTGTTTTCTTTTTTTAAAAAATATAAATTTATTTATTTTAATTGGAGCTTAATTACTTTACAATATTGTATTGGTTTTGCCATACATCAACATGAATCTGCCACAGGTATACACGTGTTCCCCATCCTGAACCCCCCTCCCTCCTCCCTCCCCATACCACCCCTCTGGGTCCTCAAACTTGTTTTCTAAGTTTTCGTCCTTTCATAAGTCACTTAATCTTTGAGAGACTGTTTTGTCTACAATTGAGATCTACTAACTAGGACTTTTGTGTGCTTTGTAATTTTTTTTTCTTTTTAGGTAAAATTTATATAACATAAAATTAACCACTTTGAGCGACTCAGTGGCATTTATTACAATGTTATGCAACCATCGCCTCTGTCTAGTTCCAAGATGTTTTCCTCTCTCCAAAAGAAAACTCATACCCATTAAACAGTCCCTGCCTTTTCCCACCTGCCCTCAGTCCCACACAATCACAAATCCATTTTCTATGCCTATGGATTGACCCATCCTGAGTATTTCATATATGAGGAGTCACTGTGACGTGTGACCTCTGATGTCTGGCTCTTTTTACTTCACAGAATGTTTTCTAGATTCCTTCATGATGTATCAGTACTTCATTCCTTTAAGGATTAGGGTTAATAATACTCCATCATATACAAATATCACCTTTTGTTTATCCATTCATGTATTGATGGACATATGTTAATAATCATATGTTAGGATTATTTCCACTTCTTGGTTATTGTGAATAATACTCTGTGAATATTTGTGTATAAGTGTTTGAATACTTGGTTTCATAATTTAAAAAAATATATATTTGTATTTATTTATTTGGCTGTGCCGGGTCTTAATTGCAGCACTCAGAATCTTCAATGTTTGTTGTTGCAGGTCCAAGTTCTTTAGTTGTGACAAGCAGACTCTTAGTGTCTGGGATCTAGCTCCTTGACCAGGGGTCACACCCAGGCCCCCTGCACTGAAAGCACAGAGTTTTAGCCACTGATCACTAGGGAAGTCCCCAGAATTGGTTATTTTTAAATGTATCATCTCATGTAGTTTTCAAATTGGGTTGAAAAGAGATTAGTATTTTACTGACAAGAAACCAGCTCAAAGAGACTTACTCAAGGTTCACAGGCAGTAAGGAGCCCAGAAACTTAAAGCTTCCGACAAGAAGTCCATACTCTTTTAAGTTATACCATCGCTGGCTCAGCTGTCTTGACAGTCAAAAAGGAAGATGTGTATAAAAATGATCAGCGGGCTGTAAAGCCTATATGTGTAAGTTGGTGTTGATAGTCGGTATTCAACTGATGCTACAGGAATAGTTTCCTGCTCGCGAGGTCAGCGCACACTGTCTCTATTATGGCCAGGAGAGAGATTTTAGAATTGCAAAAGGTATAACAGAGCGGTTGGACACCAGCAAAGGAGTTTGACAAGGCTGTCACATCTGTTCAATATTTCTCCTGAAATAAGCATGGGTATTGCTGTTGATGCTTGCCGTAGTGGTATTAAGGTTGGCAGAAGGAGATGATGTAATCTGGAGCAGACTGATGACATCCTGGCTGCTGAGTCTGTGGTTTCTGTGCTTGAGAAACTAGGACCTTAGACGAGGGATGATTTAGACGCTGATCATGGCAACCAAGAGGCAGAATATTTTAGTGGCAGTGCAAACTGCAAATGAAGAGAAAAAGAGAGTGAAGGGTTATACTGCTGTGGCCCTCTGGCCTATAAAAGAGAGAGCAGGGACTTCCTGTGTGTCCAATGGTTAGGGCTCATGCTTCACCTGCAGGGGCACAGGTTCCATCGCTGGTCAGGGAACTAAGGTCACACAAGCCACATGGCATGGCTAAAATATGAAAAAATCAAAGAGGGAGCAGATGGCCTAGGCAGCATTCAGGAAGATGAGGTACAGAGAACCATGTATCTACTGGGGAGCTGGTTGGCTTCACACGATCACACTTCTGGTCCATTCTTAATTCTAATCTAGTCCCAGGATCTGATTAGTATGAAATAGCTGTGAGCTGAGCCTCAATTTACAGACTGTTACCAAAAGAGAAGATGAAGATCCACACAGAAACGTGGCTACTGCCAAGCCGAGTTAGACCCAGAGTGATGACGACGATATCTCGTGAAGAAGAATGACAAGAGGCTGGAAGAAGGCATCATCTGTTTCCAGAATCCTGGAACACTTCCTTCTGAAATAACTCATTCTGTGTGTCTTGATTTCCTGACAAGTAAATCTTGAAACAGAACTGGCATTTATCAGGGCCAATACTACTATGTGTGGGTCTCTGGAAGGATTAGTGGTGGGGTTTTTGAAATCTGTATTTTTGAAGAAATCATTGCTATATGAGGGTTTTTAGAATCTTCCTTGAAAATCAAAACCTATTTTTATATGACATAGGTTCTTATGGTTATGAAATGAATACTATTCATTGTGGAAAACTTACTGAAATATGGAAAAGAGGAAAAAATCATGCAAATTTTTTCAATTCAGGAATAGTCAATTAACATTTATCATTTCTTCTTCCACTATTTTATCTATATTTACTTTTATATAATTGGGTCCTTATTTTAGGTTCAATTGGTTTCATGCTTTTAAAAAAAAATCACTTAATTGTACATATATTTCTGGCTATTTCTCTGGATCCAAGGTCATTCTAGGGGTTGTTTCCTATAGGCTTTTTATACGATTCCCTTAGAGCAGAGGAAAATCAGAGCCTAGAATTATTTATCCTTTCTAGACAGGAAGCAGCTCAGATTTTTGAGCAAACCATTCTCTGACATAGTGTGCGGCTGCTCGTTTTCTCTGAATGCCTAAGACAGTGGTGAGCTTGTGGCGAATTTCAGATTCCTTTGGAAACCATAATCTGAAAAGCTATTTCTGCTTTGCAGAATTATGTAGAGGTAACCATGGGAAGTTGGTGATGGACAGGGAGGCCTGGCGTGCTGCGATTCATGGGGTCGCAAAGAGTCGGACATGACTGAGCGCCTGAACTGAACTGGACCATGGGAAGAGAGCTTCCCAGATGGCTCACTGGTAAAGAATCTTCTTGCCGATGCAGGAGACGCACGAGACAGAGGGTCAGGAAGATCGCCTAGAGGAGGAAATGGCAACTCACTCCAGTGTTCTTGCTTGGGAAATCCTATGGACAGAGGAGCCTGGCGGGCCACAGTCCACAGGGTCACAAAGAATCAGACACGACTAAGCTACTGAGCATGCGTGCATGCACGTGCACGCGCGCGCGCGCACACACACACACACGCACACGCACACACACACACACACACACACACACACACACACACACACACAGCTCTGGGAAGAGGACCATATCGTACCCTTACAGTGTGGTGGAAACCTGTGGCCTAGGATGGGGGCAGGTGTGGGACTGGAGGTGGGAGGGGGACCAAAAACCCAAACTAGCCACCTTAGGCTTCAGGAGATCTAGAAATTACTCTGGAAAGTCCTTTTCTTTCCTTCTGCTGGCCCAGCGCCTAAGCACATTTCCAAGTCCATTGAGTCTCATTTTCTCCTGTAAAATCTCCTGCATCTCTCTCTCTCTTTCTCTCCCCACTTTTTACTTCCAGTCTTCTAGTTTAGACCTCACAGCCTGGCTCTTTGCTCATAGACTGGTTCAAGATGCTCCCCAATTCTAAGCATTTCCTATGCCCAGTTAGTTAGCCTCCACTTCCTGTCTCTTGGAACTCCCTCCCCTAAACTCCACTCCCCACAACCCCTGTGAGGGAAGCCAGGCGCCTGACTCCCCTGAGACCACCTCCCGTGGAAACAGAGTAATGCTGACCAGCCCTCAGCTTTCTCTCATGGGGCATTCCAGTCCCAGCATATGGCACATGGAGATGGACAGGGCTTCAGCTCTGTGGATCTAGTCGAGCTGTCCACTCGTCCCCAGACATCTGAGCCACCCCAGCTGAAGTGCCAGTCACCGTCGAACAGAACACATCACCCGGGTGAGTCCTGCTCCACCTCCTGACCCACAAGATAGAAAAAGACGCTGCGGACCTTTTATCAGTGCTTCTTAAACTTCGCTGTGTTCCAATCACCAAGGGTCTTGTTAAAATGAAGGTTTTGACTCATTAGGCCTGGGGTGGAGCCTGATATTCTATTTTTTAACAAGCATCCAGCTAATAATGCTGTTGCTGCTTTGTGGATCATATTTTGAGTAGAAAAATGGACTGAGGAGTGAAGTGCACCTTCAGGGCATATTTCAGGTGCATTTGTACAATTTTTCAAAGGGCTTTCACATCTGGATTGATTCATCAAACAGTTTAATAAATTGAGAAGTATCTGCCATTAAGACAGTCAATTCATAGCAGAGTTTCTTCAAGTGTGGTCTCTGGGTCCACTTGCATCCATATCACCTGGATTGTATTGCCTCTTAGTCTGGGGGAATCAGAATAGGAGGGTCAGGAACCACCATTTCCAAGATCTCCACGTAATTCTTAAACACTTTCAAATTTCAGAACTACTGGTAAAGTAGAAAGGGGACTTAATTAGGAGAAGAACTGGCTTTTAGTTCTGAAAGTGAAAGTGAAGGCGCTCGGTTGTGTCTGATTGTTTGCGACCCCATGAACTGGAGCCCACCAGGCTCCTCCGTCCATGGGATTTTCCAGGCAAGAGTACTGGAGTGGGGTGCCATCGCCTTCTCCATTTAGTTCTGATGTCGGGTCCTAGTGGCGAGATAAGCACCTCTTCTTTCTGGGTCTCAGTGTCCACATCTCTCACCGGGGGACAGGTTGCTGAACAGGAACCATTTCTGCCTCTGATGTGGTGTGCCTCCTGCAATTGCTCCTCCAGGCCAACTCAGTGTCTCCCTCTTGGGTCCTCTCTGCACACTGAAGCTTGGCGAGCACACCCTCTGCCTCAAAGAGGACGTCTGTGTCCGGCACCATCTTCTTCCCCGTTGCCTTCCTTGGCTTACTGAGAAGGAGGTATGATCAGAAAGCACGTGTTGGGGAAAGTGCCATTTTATTCTTAAATATTTTAAAAAGGAAATATTAGGGTAGGAGCCAGTGTCTCCCCCAAGTAACACATATCTGCCTTCGATATTATAATTAAACTTAAATCATTTCTTAAATTATTTGTTTTAAATGGCAAATGCACAGCCTGGAAGCTTTCCTCTTGCCTTGAGCACCACTGGGTAAATGTGTTCATGACTGAATTAGCAGACCTTTGCTTTTAACAGGACTTTTCAGTGATCTTTTATGGTAGATTAAAAAGCAATTTACTAATTTACAGTTCACAGAAATTCGGTGCCCTCCTTGAGTTTTGTACATCAGTTCTGTGCTAACAAATGTGACTCGAGCTCCAAATGTTTCATCTGGGGACAGCAGGTGTCATATACAGCCTTAAGCTCACAGCCACGTCATCAGTAAAACTGTTTTGTGAACTCCTTCTTCTTGCTCAGCAGAAGCCCCTCTTAGGAATCCCTTAACCTGAAGTCATCACCCTAGAGTCTGTAGTCAATGTGGGGGAGGTTTAACCAACAGGCCTGGCAGCACCACCTTACTTGTTTGCCCATCTTTTCTCTATTCTCTTTACTATAGTGAGTAATCACAGTTGAAAGATGATTAGGTGACAAATATTTTATATAGGATGGATGGACAACAAGGTCCTACCGTACAGCACAGGGAACTATGTTCAGTATTCTGTGACAAGCCGTAATGGAAAAGAATATGGAAAAGAATGTATATATAGATACAGACATATAAAACTCGATCACTTTGCTGTAAGCAGAAGTTAATACAACATTGTAAATCAACTATTATTCTGTAAAATTTTAAAAAAGAAAGACAGTTAGAAAATGGGGTCACCTAAGGGCTCTTCCTCCTGGGCATGGCTCTCTAGCAACCCAGAAGACTAGTTCCATAGTGTAGACGCCCGGTATGTTCCAAAGAATCCATGCTGATAATAGTAGAAGTAGTAGTAGTAAATACGGGTAGGGTACTTACTGTGTGCCAATTGTTAGCCTATTTAATCCCCACAACAACCCTGAATTCACACCATTTTTAAGGCTTGTTTTTTATAATTGAATAAACTGAGACATAGGTGAAATACTTTCCCAAGTTCTCAGAAGCAGTAAACAGTGGAGCTGAGATCCAAAGTTAAGAAGTTTGGCTCCAGATCTTGTGCTTACAGCCAGTGTGCCTCCCTGCCCCCTCCCTCATGGCCGGGAGGCTCTTTCCACATGCACCTGCTCAGTTTCAGTCCAGTGATTGGTTTTCCAAAAGGAAGTAGCTAATACTTACACTGGGGGCAGGTAGCTAAAGGCAGCAGAGGAATGCTTTTAAAATTCAACACACACACGGAGGAAATATCAGACATCTTGACCCCTCCCTTTTTCTCTTTCAAATTTAACTGCAAACTATATCTCAGATTTTGACAAGTCAACTCACGACTATAACAAGTGAAACTGAGAGTTTCAAGCCATTGATGGAGAATTGAGCATTTTCCTTGGTTCATATGAATGAGTCTGGCTTGTTTGGAGTTGGCCAAAGGCCCTTGGCCTGCTGACAGCCTTCCGTGGAAGGAAGACGGCTAATGGAAGGTGCTGGGTTTGCCTTCCCTATAGCGGCAGAGTTGGGGGCTATGGTTACAGACTGGGTGTTCTCCTGGCTTTCTCGGGGAGTTGCCAATGTGGAGGGAATTCGTATCATCATTGGAAAGCAGAAGAAAGAGTTGACCTGAAACAGTTCAAAGGAAGGCATTGGAAGAGAGGCGGGATGGAGATGTGCAGCCTAAATGCTGACGCTGACGCTCCCTGTGACAAGCAAAGCCACAGTTGACCCAAAGTTATCCATCCAGAACACTTTGAAAAAAATCATGTCTTTAAATTGGGAAATAATATAGAGCCAGGTGTGCTTATTCATACACTTTTTTTTTTCCCGAGCCCCCCCCACCCCTCGCATTCACATATGTTATTTTCTTGGGCTCCAAAATCACTGCAGATGGTGACTGTAGCCATGATATTCAAAGATGCTTGCTCCTTGGAAGAAAAGCTATGAGCAACCTAGACAGCATATTAAAAAGCAGAGAGACATTACTTGGCCAACAAAGGTCCCTCTAGTCAAAGCTATGGTTTTTCCAGTAGTCATGTATAGATGTGAGACTTGGACCATAAAGAAAGCTGAGTGCCGAAGAATTGATGCTTTTGAACTGCGGTGTTGGAGAAGCCTCTTGAGAGTCCCTTGAACTGCAAGGAGATCAATCCAGTCAATCCTAAAGGAAACCAGTCCGGAATATTCACTGGAGGGACTGATGCTAAAGCTGAAACTCCAATACTTTGGCTACCTGATGCAAAGAACTGACTTATTGGAAAAGACCCTGATGCTGGGAAAGATTGAAGGTGGGAGGAGATGGGGACGACAGAGGATGAGATGGTTGGATGGCATCACAGGTTCGATGAACATGAGTTTGAGCAAACTCCAGGAGTTGGTAATGGACAGGGAAGCCTGGCATGTTGCACTCTATCGGGTCGCAAAGAGCTGGACACGACTGAGTGACTGAACTGACTGACTGACTGTGCTTATTCAACTGTCTTGTCTAGGCCTTCTTCTTTTTAAAAAACTATTTATTTATTTGGCCACACTGAGTCTTAGTTGTGGCACGCGAGATCTTTAGGTGCAGCATGCAGACTGTAGGATCTAGTTCCCAAATGAGGGATGGAATCCACCCTGCATGAGAGTGCACTGGGTAGGTGGAGGCTTAGCCACGGGACCCCCAGAGAAGTCCACAGGTCTTCTTGAACCTGGTATATCTGTTGAAAGACAAATGCTTTGTTCCAAAGGCAGTTGCTTCATAATTGCTGAGTAGGAATGAGTAGGAGAAATACCTGGAAACTGGGATTCAAATTTCACAGCCTCTTGTCATCCCTGAGTGTTCTAGTCCATTTTCGTCTCAATTTTGCATTTTCCTTTTATCCTTCTCTCACCATGGAATGGCAGTTTGGGAAGCAAGTTGATGCAGCTTTTCTGTGGCAGCGGAGCACCCCCCTGGGTGGGGAGAGACAGGACGAAGCAACCTCAGGTCATAGGGGAGACCGGAAGGCTGGAGGCTTTGTTCTTAAAGATGTCAGGGCCCCATAAATAACGTGACAGCTCCAGCAATATGCCTCGTAGACTCCTAGCACCTCCTTTTCTTAAGCCATTCCTAGATCTTGGCCAATCCAGTGTGTCCAAGCCCTTTGGGGAGGTTAGAATGTAGGCCTGGGGAGTCTGGTCTCCTCTTAGGAGAAAAAAAGGTCAATCCTCATCCCAATTCCAAAGAAGGGTCATACTAAAGAATGTGCTAACCTCTGGATGTGGGGAGAGAGCAGATTAGCCAAGATGGTGTGTGCTCTGGCTCTCTCGTCCTGTGGCCTCTCTCTTGCCCCAGGTTTTGTAAATAATGACTATGTAACAGCTGAGATCATTTATAGCACTGTACACAGGCGTCATGAGGGACTCACTTGGTCACGGGTTTTGTGTGCAGTGCGGATACGTGAGCTGCACCCATAAAGCGGTGGGAATTGCTGCTGCGTCACGTCTGTTATATATGGTATAGGATAGAGTGTGAGGACTGCTCCAGCCACTGCGTCATCCAGGAGAGAGGTCGAGTGCGGTTATGTTGTGTTATGTTATGTCCAGAAGAGAATAAACGTGTCTGCAGTTGCTATGGCTTTCATATTCCTCTGGCCTCTTAGCTTGTGCCTTGCCTTCCCTGGGTTCAGAGAACAGTGCAGACGGTGTGAACAGCAAGACAACTGGCGCTGTAAACAGGATGAAGAGCAATAGAGTTGGCATCATACACAGAATCAGCAAGACATCGGACAGTTGCACTCATGTTCCGTGATAGTAAGGTCATGCTTAAAATCTTGCATGCTAGGCTTCAGCATTATGCAAGCCAAGAACTTCCAGATGTTGAAGCTTGATTTAGATAAGGAAGAGGAACCAGAGATCAAATTGTCAACATTCACTGGATCACAGAGAAAGCAAGGGAATTCCAGAAAAACATCTACCCTGTTTCATTGACTACTCTAAAGCCTTTGACTGTGTGGATCATAACAAACTTAAAGAGATGGGAATACCAGACCATCTTACCTGTCTCCTGAGAAACCTGTATGAGGGTCAAGAAGCAACAGTTAGATCCCTGTATGGAACAACTGATTGGTTCAAGATTGAGAAAGGAGTACAAGAGGGCTGTCTGCTATCACCCTGTTTGTTTAACCTATACACTGAGTGCATGAGAAATGCTGAGCTGGATGAGTTACAAGCTAGAATCAGGAGAGGTGGGAGAAGCATCAACAACCTCAGATATGCGGATGATACCACTCTAATGGTCGAAAGTGAAGAGGAGCTACAGAGTCTCTTGATGAAGGTGAAGGAAGAGAATGAAAGAGTCGGCTTAAAACCAACTATTAAAAAAACTAAGGTTATGACATCTGGCCCTATCACTTCATGGCAAATAGAGGCGGAAAAGGTGGAAATAGGGACAGATTTCCTCTTCTTGGGCTCTAATATCACTGTAGATTGTGACTATAGGCATGAAATCAGAAGATTGCTTCTTGGCAGGAAAGCTGTGACAGACTTAGACAGTGTGTTGAAAAGTAGAGACATTACTCTGCCAACAAAGGTCCATATAGTCAAGGCAATGGTCTTCCCAGTAGTCATGTATGATTGTGAGAGCTGGATTGTCAAGAAGGCAGAACATCAAAGAAGTGATCCCTTCCAACTGTGGTGCTGGAGAAGACTCCTGAGAGTCCCTTGGACAGCAAGATCAAACCAATCTTAGAGGAAATCAACCCTGAATTCTCTTTGGAAGGACTAATGCTTAAGCTGAAACTCCAGTATTTTGGTCATCTGATGTGAACAGCCAACTCATTGGGAAAGTTCCTGCTTCTGGGAAAGAGAGGGCAGAAGGAGAAGAGGGGGTCAGAGGATGAAAAGGCTGGATGGCATCACTGAGGCAATGGACATGAACTTGGGCAAATTTTGGGAGATGGTGAGGGACACGGAGCACTGGTGCACTGCAGGATGGAGTCACAAAGAGTCAGACACAGCTGGGCAACTGAACAACAACAACAACTCCTCTTAGTATCCCTAGACTTTAAGATGGTGGTTTTGCTTTATTGACTATGTCAAAGCTTTTGACTGTGTAGATCACAGCAAACTGTGGAAGATTCTTAAAGAGATGGGGATACCGGACCACCTGACATACTTCCTGAGAAATCTGTATGCAGGTCAGGAAGCAACAGTTAGAACAGGACATGGAACAACAGACTGGTTCCAAATTGGAAAAGAAGTACATCAAGGCTGTATATTGTCATCCTGCTTATTTAACTTATATGCAGAGTACATAACGAGAAATGCTGGGCTGGATGAAGCACAAGCTGAAATCAGGATTGCCAGGAGAAATATCAGTAACCTCAGGTATGCAGATGACACCACCCTTATGGCCTCTAAAGAACTAAAGAACCTCTTGATGAAAGTGAAAGAGGAGAGTGAAAAAGTTGGCTTAAAATTCAGCATTCAGAAAACTAAGGTCATGGCATCCAGTCCCATCACTTCATGGCAAATAGATGGGGAAACAATGGAAACAGTGACAGACTTTATTTTTGGGGGTTCCAAAATCACTGCAGATGGTGACTGCAGCCATGAAATTCAAAGATGCTTGCTCCTTGGAAGAAAAACTATGACCAACCTAGACAGCATATTAAAAAGCAGAGATATTACTTTGCCAACAAAGGTCCATCCAGTCAAAGCTATGGTTTTTCCAGTAGTCATGCATGGATGTGAGAGCTGGACTATAAAGAAAGCTGAGTGCTGAAGAATTGATGCTTTTGAAGTGTGGTGTTGGAGAAGACTCTTGAGAGTCCCTTGAACTGCAAGGAGATTCAACCAGTCCATCCTAAAGGAAATCAGTCCTGAATATTCATTGGAAGGACTGATGCTGAAGCTGAAACTCCAATACTTTGGCCACCTGATGCAAAGAGCTGACTCATTTGAAAAGACCCTGATGCTGGGAAAGATTGAAGGCGGGAGGAGAAGGGGATGACAGAGGATGAGATAGTTGGATGGCATCACCGACTCCATGGATATGAGTTTGAGCAAGCTCTGAGAGTTGTTGATGGACAGGGAAGCCTGGTGTGCTGCAGTCCATGGGGTCACAAAGGGTCAGACACGACTGAGCGACTGAACTGAGTAATGTACCACCAGAAGCAGGACTGGGGCAAGGCAGGGAAATGACTGCTTTAGAACAGATAGAAATCATGCTTTTTCCAATTTTCCAGGTGCTAAAAAAAGGGAGTCTAGACTCAGATTTGCCCCGTTCATTAGTTTTGAGATTGCCTCTGTATTTCTCCCCATTATCCTTATATCATTGCTAGAGAGAGGAAATTGAAATGGCTGTTGTTCCTCATGTGTGCAACTGTTTCTTTTCCCTTTGTCTTTAAAAGTTGACACCACTTCTGCCCAAACTGCCTTGCTCTGTCCTCTGCCCCTTCTTCCCTTCTTGCCCGTGGTCTCATCCTCTTCTCTCTGGTTTCTCCTCCACCTTTGCCAGTCCGGCCCTCTCCTCCCTGCTTTTAGCTCTCCCCGTACCCTCCTCTCCTCATCCTTCCTTTACTTCTTATTTCCGCAAATTAACATATTATGAGCATTAACTGGCAGCTACCCCAAGAAGAGAGGAGGTGGGGGTGGGGGCAAGAAAACATTACTGCCAGGTTTGAACTAATTCCTGCTGCCAGCCCTGAGTCCTGTGGCATTTGCCATGAGTGTGAAATTGCAATAAACAAGGGTCCGTGCTTATATTTCTAACCTTTCCTCTGCTGGTGCTGGAGACACGCATTGAATGTTGAACAGTCATCCCATGCTGTCCCGTTTTCAGGGTATCATCTATCCTTTTGAAAGAGAATGGAGAGAAGCTCAGATTGGCGGTGGGGGGTGGACCAGGGAAGTATCTAGTAATACAGCAGGTAAATAGTAATTTCTTTTATTGAAAGAAATTTAGCATCTGAGTAATGAGCTGCTTCAAAAGGAGACACTTATTAAGAATTTACCTGGAGCATAGATAGCAATAGATACATAGAAGGGCTTCCCTGGTGGCTCAGACAATAAAGAACCTGCCTGCAATGCAGGAGACCCTGGTTCGACCCCTGGCGAAGGGAAATGGTGACCCACTCCAGTGTTCTTGCCTGGAGAAGCCCATGGACAGAGGAGCCTGGTGGGCTACAGTCCATGGGGCTGCAAATAGATAAATAAAGATATTTATATCATTCAGAACTATAGAAGAAAATGTTTCTAAAAACACCCTACATTCTTTTAGAAGGGGTGAAGCGTTGAGAATGGTGAGAAAGAAGAGGTTCAAATACGGATGAAAATGCAGCCTCTGACATCATCCCCACCTGTCTTCGCAGCGCATATTCTTCGTCTCCATACATAGTGTTCTTTAAGCAGATGTTCTCTGCAGTCTGCGGGCATTCAGTACTAGAAGGAAAAGAATCTTTTCTAGCATCCAGTCTCCTGACACACAATATGTGTAACACATGTCGGCTGTAACTCTGGGCCAGGCCCTGTGTTCATGTTTGTAAATATTATCTTATCCCACCCTGAGACCAGCCCTATGAGGAAAGTAAAATGATCACCCTATTTTTGAGAAGGGGAAACAGCTTTGAGAGGTTAAGTAAAATGCCAACGTCACAGCGGTGGCCATGTATTCAGGTTTTTAGCAGATGCCTTTATTTCTTCATCTTTTGGTTTTCTTTAAATTGTTTGAGGGTATTCCACACCCAATCCAGCTACCCAGTGCCCTCCTTGAAGACTGGCAGACAGGTTGCTTACGCTGCCTTTCACACGTCACCCAGTTCAAGGCGGGGGCTCTTGTTTGCCTTCTAGCTCTCAGGAAACAGAGATTAGAGAATCTAAGGCAAGTGTTTTTTTTCTTTAAGAACTTGACAGAAAGTTGAATTCTGGTTATTTTCACACCCACTCCTATCCCATTTGCCCAGTCTTGGTCACACAGCCCATGCCTGGCTTCAAAGGAGGCTGGGAGATACAGTGCTGTGCTTGGGGGCTGCTGGGGCGTTGTCTCTCGCTAAAGGAAGGCGACTGTGGGCGAGGGAAGAGGACAGCCCGTTGCCAGGCCATTAACAGACCATCAGAGTGCTGGCCTGAAATTCTTCCTTTAAAAAAAACACCAAGATTTACTCAAATAGTATCAACAGGTCTTAGAAGGATCCTTCAGGGACTTAGTCAATTTTCAAGCTATGTATACTTGTCCATGAAATATTATTCAAGCATCAAGAACCTCTACTTGGGTCCAAGCTTTGTGACCTTGGACACACTACTGATAATTAGTTTCTCTCAGCTTATTTTCTCATCTGTAATTTTGTCTTGATAATACCAACCCTAACTGTCGGTAAGGATAAGGATTAAATGTAATAGCTGAAGAAAGATCCTGGCACAGAATATTTGCTCAAAATTATGCCTCTTTATTACAGTTCAGTCAATAAGTTTTTAATACTATTTGACAGGAGAAAAGAGAAGGCAGAAGCAGGAAATTTGTGTACAGAGGTGAGCTGAAAGTGAAAAGTGAAAGTGAAATCGCTCAGTCCTGTCCAGCTCTGCAACGATATGGACTGTAGCCCGCCAGGCTTCTTTGTCCATGAGATTTTCCAGGCAATAATACTGAAGTGGGCTGCCATTTTCTTCTCAGGGGATCTTCCCAACCCAGGGATCGAAGTCAGGTCTCCTGCATTGCAGGCATACTCTTTAGCCTCTGACCCACCAGGGAATCCCTCACAGAGGTGAGTTAGCCAAAATAAAATGAAAGAACAGTTGGGAGTATCAAGAGAAAAATATTTATTGAAGTTAAGCTGATTTACCTATATATGTTTATATTTTAAATTAACAGTGAGTTAGTTCAACTAGAATTTAAAAGCTATATTTTTCCACAGTGTTTTGAAAACATCTTTATTTTGTCTTCATTCTTAGAGAATATTTTTGCTGGATATAGAATTCTGGGTTAACAGTGGTGTTTCTCTTTCAGCATTTTAAATATTTCTCTTGGTCTTCATTGTTTCTGACAAAAAGTCAACCTTAATTCTTACCATTGTTTCTCTGTGTGTAATGCACTATTTTTCTGTAGCTACTTTCAAGATTTTCTTTCTCTTTGGTTCTCAGAAGTTTATGATGTACAAAGAAGTAATTATTCTTTGTATTTTTTCATATTATGGTTTGCTGAACTTCTTGAATCTATAGATTTATATCTTGTGATAGATTTTGGCAATTTGGGTCATTATTTCTTTTTTCTGCTCCATATCCTCCTCCTCAAGTTTTGGGACTATAATTTCACATGTTTTAAACTTTCTGATATTGTTCCACAGATTCTTGGGGATCTGTTCATGTTTTTCAATGCTTTTTCTCTCTCTTTTTTGGGATGAATAATTTCTGTTGATTGAGCTTCATGTTCACTGACTTTCTTCTTTGTCATCTCTATTCTTCTACTAAGCCCAACCAGTGAATTTTTATTTTAGGTATTTTATTTTTCCTTTCTAAGATTCACATTTGACTGTTCTTTTAAATAGTTCCTATCTCTCTGCTGAGATTTCCTATTTGTTCATTCATTAAAAGCATATTTTCTTTTATGTCCTTGAACATAGTTTTAACAACTATTTTAAACTCCTTGTCTACTAATTTCAATTTGTGGGTCATCTTTGAGTTGATCTTCATTGATTCATTTTCTCTTGAGTCTTGGTCACATTTTTAAAATGTATTTATACATTTGGATTATATTGTATACATTGTTGATACATTATAAACACCCTGGATTCTGTTTTGTCTTTCTGAAAATTATCATTTTATTACTAAAACAGGCAGCTAACTTGGCTGGACAGCAGCCAAAATCTCATTCAGTGCTTGTAGTCTTAGTGTTCCCATCCAGAGTAAATCTACATGTTGAATTTGCATTACCCTAATTTTCCTCTTCTTAGCTGCTTCTGTAATTACAGGTCCAGAGTCTCAGGAGAAAATAACTATGCATGGAGGTTATACTTTATGAATCAACTTATTTTAGTGATGAAAAAAATAGCAGTGCCATTATTGACATATTAAAATGAGAAGCAGTTTAACTAAGGATAAGTGGCTGGAGTGAGGTCACCATAGTGGTGTTAGGATTTGAACTGAGTGTTTCCAAATTCATTGCTTAGTTCAGAGAACATATTGATTAACTATTGATTGATTTGTGACAAGTTAGATCAATGAGCATAGATGAGTTCAAAATAGATACTATTATTCAGTTGTGAGTCTTAAAAGGAAAATCAAATAGAAGACTTCAGATCTCCTTTTTTGCACAGATCCCCGTTAACATCAATTAGATTGTGTCCTGCTATGATATTCTAATTTTAACAAAAGGAGAAAATGAATTGATTTTAGGGTTGATATCTCTTAACATTTAAAAGGAAGTGCTTCCACGGAAAATATGAACACCTTAACCATAGAATAAATGGCTTGACATTTGTGAGAGCAAAGTAGTCAATACAAATATTGAAAAATAAATCATTAACCTCACTATTTCTAAGTTCAATTTAAAAAACTTGAATATGTCATTAATATATTTTTCCTTCTACTTTCTCTTGATTAAGGCAGCCTCTTTCACAAAGAAGGAGTTGGCTGTTTTCCCTGATACCCATGACTCTTGGACAGACTTAAGATTCTCAATTCTTCCCTATCTCCTCACTGCTTTAGTATCAAGGTCCCCCATAATGAGCAGGAATCTCCCCCATAATGAGCAGGAACAACAATGAGACAAGAGTTAGTCATGCATCTTGATGGGTTAGTAAATATCAGACCCTCACAGGAGCATTCCAGGAAAGGCTATATTCTCTCATTTGAGTGTCTTGACATTGAAAATGAAGCAAAGCTAGGAATTCATTTATAGGGTCTACTCCCAAAGCATGTTACTATGTCAAGTTTTTTGATACTCTTCCAATTAACAGGTAGAGTCTCACCTCCCTTTCCTTAAATGTGGGCTTCCCTTAGTCCGCGACTCTAAACACTGTGGGAGACTGACATTGGTATATGGAACTGTCCACTGTAGCTTTGCTGAAGTCAGGCGGCTCAAGGGGGCGTGGCACAGCACACCATGGGTACTTGCCACGCCCTCTGATCACACCAGCCTGGAAGAACTTTTCAAAACACAAATATGCTTTCAAAACACTCCCCTATTTTTTGATTGGGTTGTTTGTGTTTTTCTGTTATTGAGCTGCATGAACTGTTCTATATTTTGGAGATTAATCCCTTGTTGGTTACTTCACTCTGTATAGACATTTCTCCAAAAAAGACAGACGAGCACATGAAAAGATTATCAACATCACTAATCAACATCACTATCAAATCACTAAAGAAATGCAAATCAAAACTACACTGAGATACCACCTCACATAGGTCAGAACCGCCATCATAAAAAAAAAAAAATCGACAAGCAATAAATGCTAGAGAGGGTGTAGAGGAAAGGTAACCCTTCTGCATTGTCAGTGGGGATGTAAACTGGTGGGGATGTAAACAACCACTATGGAGAACAGTGTGGAGTCTCCTTGAAAAACTAAAATAGAGCTACTCTATGACCCAGCAATCCCACTCCTGATATACACCTGGGGAAAACTATAGTTCAAAAAGATGCATGCACCCCAAGGTTCCTTTCAGCACTATTTATAGTAGCCAAGACATGGAAGCAGTCTAAATGTCCATCAAGAGATGAATGGATAAAGAAGATGGAATATTACTTAGCTGTAAAAAAGAATGAAATAACGTCATTTGCAGCAACATGGATGGCCCTAGAGACTGTCACACTGAGTGAAGTCAGTCAGAGAAAGACAAAGACAAATATCACATGATAGTGTTTATATGTGGAATCTAAAAAAAATGGTTCAAATGAACTTATTTACAAAAAAAAAAAAAAAGAGTCACAGATGTAGAAGAAAACTTACAGTTACCAGGGGGAATGGAGGGGAGAGATAAATTGGGGGCTTTGGATTGACATATAGTACTACTACTATATATAAAGTAGATAGCTAATAAAGACCTACTGTATAGCTCAGGAAACTCTACTTAACACTCTGTAATTACCTATATGGGAAAAAAATCTAAAAAAATATATGTATATATAAATAAATGTATAACTGATTCACTTTGCAGCAGAAACTAACATAACATTGTAACATAACATTGTAAATCAACTGTACTCCAATAAAAAAATTTAAAAAACATTCCCCTAATTTATATTCTTCAGTGGTTCTTCATTGCTCATAGGGGAAAAAAAAATCCTTACCATGGAATGGGTTTGGCCTGTCTCTGCTCTTATGTACCATTCTCTTCACTCTGCCCTCCAGAAAGTTGATATTGTTTCATTTCCCTAGAAAGCCATAGGGCTTTCTATGTGGTTTATTTTGCCTGGAATGGTCAACCCACCCCTAACTCCAAGCCAGCGCAATACCTCTTACTCATTACTCCAGTATCAGTTCTATTACTTCTTTGGGGAAGCCTTCCTTGATCCTTCAGGCTGATCAGGCTTCTCTGAAAGCTTATTTTATGTAGGATATTTCTTTAAGTGTTCATTTGATTAATGTCCTTTTTCCACACAAGACTGAAGCCCCAAGAGGACTGAGATCATGTTTCAAATTGAATAGCTGGAATATAGAAGGTAAGTGTGTGTGTGTGTGTGTACCTGTGTGTGTGCAGGTGTGCATACTTGAGGTTAGATGCAAACCATCTGAAGCATTTGTATTCTTTGGGTTTTAGGGATCTTTTAAAAAACCTGTATTCACCAAATTTTCTACTGAAGAATATACATCTTTGAGGAACATGTACTGTTTTTCCTCCCCTCTGGGGTCATCTTTTGCTTTAGACTCCACCTCTCCTCTGAAGGAGATACTAGGGAGGCGGAAGTGATGAGGTCAGTGCAGAGGAAAGCCCCATGGTAATCTCCTACAGCAGGGATCCTCTTTCAGTCACTGGCTACTGAAGAAAGAGTCTCTAGCCTCTGCTCTCCAAAATGAATGTGACTTAAGGACATAGACACTTTCTTTTTGCCCCAGGATTGTTGAAATATATATATATATATATATATATACACACACATATATATATTTAGTTGCCAGAGTGGTCCAGACTCCCTTAGTGTGTTTGGAAATTAGAAAATTGAATGGATAAAAGGGGAATAGAAAGAAACTCAATATTTCACAGTTTAATGGCAATAAAGACACCTTGAGAGCCCCCATTTTGGGATGATTAAGAACAGAGGTTGAATGTAAATCCAAGGAATTATCTGGATTCTTTGTGAGGACTGATGAAGCCACATTTGGAACACTATGCACAGTTCCAGTCACCTTATTATAAAAGGATATTATAGAAATGGAGAAGGTACAACAGAGGGCAAAGAGAGCCACCCGGGGATTTAAGGATTTTAGCTATTCAGAGTGGTCTTCTTTGGAAAAGAAGAGATTAAGTGGGAACTCATTAAAGTATAGACAATTCTGAAGGGAATAGAGAGGATAATTGTTTCAAGGCTATTTGAGTTAGTGTCAAATACAAGAACAAGGGGTTAGTAACTTAAGCTAAGAAAGCAAATTTAGATAGGCATTTTCTGGACCGAGTGTAAACTATATAAAACAAAGGACTGAGTATGATAAAAACAAGAGACAGTTTTTTCAGAGAAGGAAACATGTAATTTTTTCCAGTTTGGTTCATTTGCATTAAATAATGAAGAGTGATCTTTTTCTCTTTTCCACTTTGAACAATTATATCTTATCAGCGGTGTTAAAATTAAAAAGGGTTAGCGTGGCTATTTATAATTTTAAAGCATCTAGAGGGTATGTTGCTAGCTCTAGAGAAAGAACACATGGTTAATAGCCTCTTGGCTTTTCTCTGCCTCAAAATGTTATAGATTTCTGACCTGATACTGCCACAATTCCCCATTACTATTCAGAGTTTTGTGCCATTGACCCGTCTTAGTGAAATTCTACATTTGTTCAGCCTTTAACATATCCAAAACAATGATAACCAGTGTAATAAATACCATGTTACTTAGGCAAAAACTTGGGGCAAGGTAAGGGGGGATAATTATATAGTATATTAAAATATTGACTGTGAGTGGTGGTTTGTTTCATGTTGATCTTAAGAACTGTGCTGCAGTTCAGATGGCATTTATGAAGCACCAGCTACATGCCAGACCCTGGGGAAGACTCAGTGCCTACACACTAAGTATTTGGTGAATGTATACCATCTCTATCTTCAGTGAACTTACATGATAGAATGACACTGGTACCAAGAGGGAGGGAGTAACAGTGTCGTGGGGCACAGAGAAGACACCGTTCAAGCCCTAGACAACAGAGCAGTGATCAAGAGACAGGCTTTGGGGTCAGTTTGCAACCCTCCTCCATTGCCAGCCGTGTCATCTTGGCAAGTCACTTCGCTGAGCCTCAGTTTGTTCATTTACAAAATGAGGATGGTAGGAAACTCCTTCGGAGTTTGAAGATTAAAGTGAATTGATGTATGTGAATTTCACATTGCTTCTACCTTGTGGGTGCTCAAAAATGGCAGCTGCAATTATGAGGCTGAAGGAAGAGAACGGACAAAGGCCTCACAGTAGGAAGCAGATCTAGAAACCTTTGATGGTTTCATGAGTGGAAGTTAATTCTCTAAACTTCTGTTTCTTCATCAGTAAAATGGGGATGAAAATAGTACTTCTCTTGTAGTGTTAAAGTGTATATGGAGTATAAAGTGCTTAGCACAATGACTTGTGGTTAGTAAGTACTAAGTATGAACTTACTGTCCCTGCCTCAATGAGAAGCATCAAGCCCCTATGTTAAACTAGCTTCCCCTTCCTTTTAGATACAAAGTGATGGAAGAAGAAACTAGCTTTTGTGCTCCCACGAGCCTTACTGCCATTCTCCTTATATGTTACTTGATAAACAAGGAAGTCTTCTTGAAGGAAGTCTCAGAGTCTCTTATTTGTGGAATACACTAAAATTATGTAGTACAGACTTAAATGTCACCATACACTCAAACTCCAGAAGATAGTGAAGGACAGAGAAGCCTGGTGTGCTGCAGTCCATGGGGTCGCAAAGAGTTGGACACGACTGAGCAACTGAGCACAGCACAAATTCATTGAGCTGGAGGGCTATCCATAATTTATCATTATTATTAGGGCATTGTGCTAGTTCCTGCTGTACCACAAAGTGTATTAGCTATAGGTATACATCTGTCTTCTCTCTCTAGAGCCTCCCCCCAATCCTACCCTTCTTGGTCATCACAGAGCACCAAGCTGAGCTCCCTGTGAGGTAGAGCAGCTTCCCACTACCAGTGCACACACATCAATCCCAATCTCCCACTTCACCCCCGGCACACACACGTTCGTCCTGTCCTACAAATAGGTTCATCTGTACCAGCAAAGGGTCTTAATCAGAAAAGCACTCCCAGAAGGGGGCCCAGAAGGAGCACGGTTCAGGAGGAATGCCTGGGGGTACTAACCACCTCAGGCTGCCTCCCATCCGTTTCACTTAGCTGAAAAGCATTTACTGGGAACCTAAAGTTGGGGAATCCTAAGCGAGGGGGTTGAAAATGAATGTGACACAGTCCCCACCCTTGAGGAAATCTCAGAGCTGCTGTGAGACTGCGTGATTGTGCTCGAGCCAGGAAACCACAGTTCTTAGGACTGCGGAACGTAGGAGAGGACAGGCCCTTCCTCTCCTGCCCCTCCATTTCTGCAGCCTGTTCTCCAGCCCTCTCCTTCTTTCCACCCTCCCCAGCCCCACGAGCCCCACCTGAGAGAATGGCTCTATTAATTTGGGCATAAGACAAAACATTTGAATCCGCTGTACTAGACGCCATGTTATGGCAGAGGCTCTGTTCTCAGGTGAGGGCGGTCAGGCATTGGGGTCGCCCATCTGTGGGCCGTTCCTTTCTGGGGCTCGCAGGTTGAAGCAGGATCGACACGGGGAAGACAAGAAGGCCTCCAGAAGTGAGCAGAGATGGATCCTGGGAAGATGGCGGGAGGAAGGCGAGGTCGTTAGGCGCAGAGTCGGTCAGTTTGGGCCTCGGAGAGCTTGTCTCCCAGAAGGCCGGGCTCCAGCTGGGTGAAGGTCCTCTTTGCCCTCCTAGAGCCTCTGACCGCGCCACACGCCCTGCTGTGGGCACGTGGCCCGCCTCCCTCCGCTACCCGCCCTCCCGCATCTGCACCCAGCCTCCCCAGCCTTGTGCTGGGGCGCAAGCTCCGCTCCTCCTACCCTCTGGGAGCAGCCACACCAGCGCGTGCCTCCCGGCCCTCAAATCTTGCGGTGCTTCCTGGGACCTGCTAGCAGGTAGGATATGCTGTGGCCTCCGAGGGCCATTCTGTGCCAGGGTCAGGGCTTGGTGGGGGTGGGTGCTGGAAAGCTCACTGCCATGAAAGCGGGAGGTGCGCAGGGCAATTCTGAAGCCAGTATTTGCGCCACCTCCCGAAGGCCCTGAGGGCTTGAGCTCTGGTTGATGTTGCTTCATGAGGCCCTTTCCAGTATCATTGCCCACTGCCTGTCTGTGTAGAGTGGCATCTTCTAGACGTTTCATATAAATGGAATCATATAATATGTGGTCTTTTGTGACTGGCTTCTTTGACTTAGCATAAGGTTTATTCATGTTGTAGCATATGTCAGCTTGCCATTCCTTTTTATGGTCAAGTCGTATTACTTATCCATGGTATGGTTAGATCACATTTTATTTATGCACTTGTCAGCTGATGGACTTTGGGATAGTTCTTCTTTTTTGCTATGATGAATAATGCTGCTAGAAACAGTCATGGTCAAATTTTTGTGTGGACATATGTTTTAATTTCTCGAGGGTGTATATTTCAGAGTGGAATTACTAGGTCATATGGAACCTCTAGGTCTTCCCTGGTGGCTCAGATGATAAATCTGCCTGCAATTCAGGAGACCTGGGTTCTGTCCTTGGATCAGGAAGATTCTCCTGGAAAGGGAATCCCTACCCACTCCAGTATTCTTGCCTGGAGAATTCCACAGATGGAGGAGCCTGGTGGGCTACAGTCCACGGAATCGCAAAGAGTCGAACACCACTGAGTGCATTATCACAATGTACCTCTGTATTTAACATTTTGAGGAACTATCAGACTTTTCTTCTGCAGAGGGTATATCATTTTACATTTCCACCAGCCAGGTATGGAAGTCTCAATTTCTCCCAATACTTGTCTTTTTTACTCTAGCTGTCCTAATGGGTATCTCATTGTGGCTTTAATTTGCATTTCCCTAATGGCTAAAGTTTAATTCCAATCCCAAAGAAAGGCAATGCCAAAGAATGCTCAAACTACCGCACAATTGCACACATCTCACACAGTAGTAAAGTAATGCTCAAAATTCTCCAAGCCAGGCTTCAGCAATACATGAACCGTGAACTTCCAGATGTTCAAGCTGGTTTTAGAAAAGGCAGAAGAACCAGAGATCAAATTGCCAACATCTGCTGGATCATGGAAAAAGCAAGAGAGTTCCAGAAAAACATCTCTTTCTGCTTTACTGACAATGTCAAAGCCTTTGACTATGTGGATCACAAGAAACTGTGGAAAATTCTGAGAGAGATGGGAATACCAGACCACCTGACCTGCCTCTTGAGAAACCTATATGCAGGTCAGGAAGCAACAGTTAGAACTGGACATGGAACAACAGACTGGTTCCAAATAGGAAAAGGAGTACGTCAAGGCTGTATATTGTCACCCTGCTTATTTAACTTATATGCTGAGTACGTCATGAGAAACACTGGGCTGGAAGAAACACAAGCTGGAATCAAGATTGCCGGGAAAAATATCAATAACCTCAGATATGCGGATGACACCACCCTTATGGCAGAAAGCAAAGAGAAACTAAAAAGCCTCTTGATGCAAGTGAAAGAGGAGAGTGAAAATGTTGGCTTAAAGCTCAACATTCAGAAAACAAAGATCATGGCATCCAGTGCCATCACTTCATGGCAAATAGATGGGGAAACAGTGGAAACAGTGTCAGACTTTATGTTTTTGGGCTCCAAATCACTGCAGATGGTGACTGCAGCCATGAAATTAAAAGACGCATACTCTTTGGAAGAAAAGTTATGACCAACCTAGATAGCATATTAAAAAGCAGAGACATTACTTTGCCAACAAAGGTCCATCTAGTCAAGGCTATGGTTTTTCCAGTAGTCATGTATGGATGTGAGAGTTGGACTGTGAAGGCAGCTGAGCACCGAAGAATTGATGCTTTTGAACTGTGGTGTTGGAGAAGACTCTTGAGAGTCCCTTGGACTGCAAGGAGATGCAACCAGTCCATTCTGAAGGAGATCAACCCTGGGATTTCTTTGGAAGGAATGATGCTAAAGCTGAAACTCCAGTACTTTGTTCACCTCATGTGAAGAGTTGACTCATTGGAAAAGACTTTGATGCTGGGAGGGATTGGGGGCAGGAGGAGAAGGGGACAACAGAGGATGAGATGGCTAGATGACATCACTGATTCGATGGATGTGAATCTGAGTGACCTCCAGGAGTTGGTGATGGACAGGGAGGCCTGGAGTGCTGAGATTCATGGGGTCGCAAAGAGTCGGACACGACTGAGCGACTGAACTGACCGTATTAATACCATAGCTCTTCCACTGTCTTACATGATCTTACTTATCTACTTCTTTTAACTAATACATTCGTCCATTCTAGGAGCACAAGCTTCTTGTTGGGAAGGACCTCAATTGTTTACTCCTGGTTATTTGGCTTCACCACTGAGCACAGTACCAGTACATTTTGGGAGCTTAATAAATGTTTCTTGAATAAAATGTGATTGAATAAATAGTAGAAAATTAATAAGGAGTGAGGATTAATGTATATGTGTATGAGAAGAGAAAAGAGGGTCAACACTGAACCCAGAGTAACACCAACAATTATTAAACAAACAAGCCCATGGGCAAAAGACACATTTCCAAAGGAGGTACAAGAATAACCTATGAACACATGTGAAGATGTTCATCTTTAACCATTCAGTTCAGTTCAGTCACTCAGTCGTGTCCGACTCTTTGCAACCCCGTGAATCGCAGCATGCCAGGCCTCCCTGTCCATCACCAACTCCCGAAGTTCACTCAGACTCATGTCCATCGAGTCGGTGATGCCACCCAGCCATCTCATCCTCTGTTGTCCCCTTCTCCTCCTGCCCTCAATCCCTCCCAGCATCAGAGTCTTTTCCAATGAGTCAACTCTTCACATGAGGTGGCCAAAGTACTGGAGTTTCAGCTTTAGCATCATTCCTTCCAAACAACACCTAGGACTGATCTCCTTTAGAATGGACTGGTTGGATCTCCTTGCAGTCCAAGGGACTCTCAAGAGTCTTCTCCAACACCACCGTTCAAAAGCATCAAATTTTTGGTGTTCAGCTGTCTTCACAGTACAACTCTCACATCTATACATGACTACTGGTAAAACCACAGCCTTGACTAGATGGACCTTTGTTGGCAAAGTAATGTCTCTGCTTTTGAATATGCTATCTAGGTTGGTCATAACTTTCCTTCCAAGGAGTAAGCGTCTTTTAATTTCATGGCTGCAATCACCATCTGCAGTGATTTGGAGCCCCCCAAAATAAAAGTCTGACACTGTTTCCACTGTTTCCCCATCTATTTGCCATGAAGTGATGGGACTGGATGCCATGATCTTCATTTTCTGAATGTTGAGCTTTAAGCCAACTTTTTCACTGTCCTCTTTCACTTGCATCAAGAAGCTCTTTAGCTCCTCTTCACTTTCTGCCATAAGGGTGGTGTCATCTGCATATCTGAGGTTATTGATATTTCTCCCAGCAATCTTGATTGTAGCTTGTGTTTCTTCCAGCCCAGCGTTTCTCATGACGTACTCAGCATATAAGTTAAATAAGCAGGGTGACAATATACAGCCTTGACGTACTCCTTTTCCTATTTGGAACCAGTCTGTTGTTCCATGTCCAGTTCTAACTGTTGCTTCCTGACCTGCATATAGGTTTCTCAAGAGGCAGGTCAGGTGGTCTGGTATTCCCATCTCTCTCAGAATTTTCCACAGTTTCTTGTGATCCACATAGTCAAAGGCTTTGACATAGTCAATAAAGCAGAAAGAGATGTTTTTCTGGAACTCTCTTGCTTTTTCCATGATCCAGCAGATATTGGTAATTTGATCTCTGGTTCCTCTGCCTTTTCTAAAACCAGCTTGAACATCTGGAAGTTCATGGTTCATGTATTGCTGAAGCCTGGCTTGGAGAATTTTGAGCATTACTTTACTACTGTGTGAGATGTGTGCAATTGTGCAGTAGTTTGAGCATTCTTTGGCATTGCCTTTCTTTGGGATTGGAATAAAAACTGACCTTTTCCAGTCCTGTGGCCACTGCTGAGTTTCCCAAATTTGCTGGCATATTGAGTGCAGCACTTTCACAGCATCATCTTTCAGGATTTGAAACAGCTCCACTGGAATTTCATCACCTCCACTAGCTTTGTTCGCAGTGATGCTTTCTAAGGCCCACTTGACTTCACATTTCAGGATGTCTGGCTCTAAATGAGTGATCACACCATTGTGATTATCTGGGTCATGAAGATCTTTTTTTACAGTTCTTCTGTGTATTCTTGCCACCTCTTCTTAATATCTTCTGCTTCTGTTAGGTCCATACCATTTCTGTCCTTTATCAATCCCATCTTTGCATGAGATGCTCCCTTGGTATTGCTAATTTTCTTGAAGAGATCTTTAGTCTTTCCCATTCTGTTCTTTTCCTCTATTTCTTTACATTGATCGCTGAAGAAGGCTTTCTTATCTCTTCTTGCTATTCTTTGGAACTCTGCATTCAGATGCTTATATCTTTCTTTTTCTCCTTTGCTTTTCTCTTCTCTTTTCACAGCTATTTGTAAGGATTCCCCAGACAGCCATTTTGCTTTTTTGCATTTCTTTTCCATGGGGATGGTCTTGATCCCTGTCTCCTGTACAATGTCACGAACCTCATTCCATAGCTCATCAGGCACTCTATCTATCAGATCTAGGCCCTTAAATCTATTTCTCACTTCCTCTGTATAATCAGAAGGGATTTGATTGAGGTCATACCTGAATGGTCTAGTGGTTTTCCCTACTTTCTTCAATTTAAGTCTGAATTTGGTAATAAGGAATTCATGATCTGAGCCACAGTCAGCTCTTGGTCTTGTTTTTGTTGACTGTATAGAGCTTCTCCATCTTTGGCTGCAAAGAATATAATCAATCTGATTTTGGTGTTGACCATCTGGTGATGTCCATGTGTAGAGTCTTCTCTTGTGTTGTTGGAAGAGGGTGCTTGCTATGACCAGTGCATTTTCTTGGCAAAACTCTATTAGCCTTTGCCCTGCTTCATTCCACATTCCAAGGCCAAATTTGCCTGTTACTCCAGGTGTTTCTATTAATACAATAGTGATGAAAAAAATCCTGGTGGTCAGATAAGGTGAGTGGACATTACTTTAGATTGGGGGATTGGGCAAGGCTGCTCTTGGGAGGTGATATTTGAACTGAGACCTTCATAATAAGAAAAGGTAAACCATAGGAAGAATAGGGAGGGGCATCTCAGAGTGAGGGAAGCCAGTGAGAGGAAGGAGCTTTGTGTGCTCAGGAAGTGAGAAGGCTGGTGTGGCTGAAACATTACGGATTAAGAGGAAAACGGTGTGAGGTGAAGTCAGAGAGGCAGGCAGGACAGTCTGCCTCTAAAGGGACAGGAAGAAAAAGTTTTCTAGACCTAGGAAAACTGATACGGTTTTGAATTGTGTTTTTTGTTCTGGAGGCTGTGGGATTTTAGTTCTTGATTGGATGGCATCACCGACTCAATGGACATGAGTTTGAGCAAACTCCAGGAGACAGTGAAGGACAGGGAAGCCTGGTGTGCTGCAGTTCACGGGGTCGCAAAGAGTCAGACACGATGAGCGACTGAGCAACAGCAGTGGTTTTAGAGAGATAGTCAATAAACCACAAGCGCCAGGTTGTCTTCGAAAGTAAAAACACTTCTCTATGCCTCCTCCACATCCTAATTATAACTCTTCCCACATAGAAGCAGAAAGGTACTATACCCGAGAACAGCTAATAAATAAAATATAGCATGAACCATTACTTTGTTTAAAATAGAAAAATAAAACCCAAACCAGCACTACAAGGTGACAATTTATGGTGTTGGAAATGTCTTCAGAAGTCTTTTTGGAATTTTGTGTTGAATGTTTATGGAAGGTGTAAAATTCTTATAATGCCAGTGTTTTACGAACAGTGCAGTTGGTGACTCCTTTTCACTTGATCCCCGCTTTCAGGGATTGTGGATTTTCCTTCATTTATTCATATTGTTTCCAGTCCATCAAAAATAGACAAGATGTAACAGGACAGTCCATTTGTACTATTCTTTTTGGAAATAATTGCCAGAAGCGCTTTACGGTTGTCAAAGCCGCACCAATGTGACTCCCGGGCGGTCCTCTGTGTTAAAAAGCACATGCTTCCCACTCATCTTTGTATTCCTCTCCCATTTCCACCACCCTGAAGATAATCGGGCTGGGAGAAGCAGCCCTTTAAAATTCAGTGCTATGCAAAAGGGCAAGAAGAGGGGTGAAAATGATATATGCAGAACCCCCCAAAGGAAAGGGAAGTTGGGACTCCCTCTGTTTAAGAATGAGCTTTATGAACAAGTCAGGAAAAGCTTGGGTTTACCAGATATGCAGAACCATATGCATACATTAATTAAAGGAATGTGAAGGAGGAGGAGGGGATCTGAGAAAATAACAAAGCTGCAGTGTATGCGTGCAATGATTTTTCATTCTGTTTCGCTTCAGCTCTGCCCCTGCAACAGAGGATCTAATCAATCTGCCGGCTATTAAGTTTGTTAATTGATAATGCATACTAATTAGGCTGTGCGCAGTTACTTAAGAGACTTTGCTAAGGTGATTGTAGGCACAAGTCCAAATGGAGTTTAAAGTATTCTGTGTGAGGTTAAAACCCATCAACCAGAATAGATGGATTTTATATTATAACAGAAGGCACAACGAACCCATAAGTATTTAATGTATTGCACAGTTATCCATTATTACGTATTTTAACTCTGCAAAATAATTAAAAATGTAAAAGCAGCTACTAAAAACTATAACTAAATAACATCAGTGAGGGTGTGAAGAAGTGTCAATGAGAGAGCACTATTTTCTCATCAAAGTAAATGTTTAATTTTCTCATTCATGTTTGGGAATAGTCAGGGTTAGGAGGGAAGGAGGCTTTATGAAAAGCAAGACTCATTGAACTGTGTGGACAGCAGACACTGAACAGCCTCAAATGTCAGGTTGCGATGCCCACATTTCAAAGGTCAGCACTCCAGAGGCTGCCCAGTTGACCCATAGAAACACATTATCTGGGAACTCAAGATTGAAACATGTTCATCAACCATAACATTAACTGCTGGTCCTATGGTTTGTACTCTTTGGAATGCTGTTATTTTAGGAATGGGCTGACAAGAACCTTCAAGCATCCTGCAAATGTCCCTTGAGAAAATGTTCTCAAGGAGGATGGCTCATCCCACTCTGTGTCTTGGAGAATGAATCAGTTCCACTTTAGGCCCAAGAGATGTGTCTAGTTGGGTCCAAAAAGATGTCTCCAGATGAGAGTGATGTCTCACTCTGCTCTGGTGAATTTCTTAGAAGTTCAGAAGGGTCACACCCCAGCTACTAGCTCAGAAATCACATCACAGGGGTAACCTAGAGGAGGTCAAAATTCCTCACGAGGCCCTAAAACCTTCTTATTCTCCTGGAAGATTCAGAGACAAGCTTCATGGACTTTTTAGTCATTTGTTCACCAGCTAACTCTTGAGTAGATTACATGTTCGGGGCACTGTGTTCTGTACTAGGGAATACTCGTGATGAACAAGACAGGCAGAGGCCCCTCCCTTCACGTAGCTTGGAGTCCGGTGTAACCGGCATGTGCTGCCAGAGCGAGTTTTCTAAAAATGAAAATGTATCTGAGTACCTCTCCTCCTTAAAATTAGTGGTTCCTCTTATAATAATCCATAATGGAAAAGAATCTGAAAAAAAAAAGATATACATAGATAGATAGACATAGATATATATGTAGACATATATATATAAACTAAATCACTTTGCTTTACATCTGAAACTATCACAGTATTGTAAATCAACTATACATCAATAAAAAGAAATTATCGGTTCCTCCAGAATGAAGACCAAGGTCCTTAGTATGGCATTGATACACAGTATGATTATGATCTAACCCATTCCTCGTTTTCCAACTAAACTTTCAGTGTATGAGATTCTCCAGCCTTATCTCTTGGTACTTCTTTTTTTCCATAAGGTATTTTTTGAGAAAGTTCTGTAGTGTAGACCCTGCATGAGGTGTTGCATATATAGCAGAAAGCTAAATAGTTACAGTCCCTGCCTACAGGGAGCTCAGTATTGAGCAGACTCAAGTCATATCCAGGACAAAAATCTGTCTACAAGTTTGGGTCCAAATCAGGCTGATCCCTGGGGCTCCTGTGTAAAACCGTAATATGGCAGTTGGTTGTTTCCCCAAATTGTGTAGCTATCAGATTATTGGTATAGTTCAGTTCAGTTCAGTCACTCAGTTGTGTCTGACTCTTTGCGACCCCATGAACCGTAGCACGTCAGCCATCCCTGTCCATCACCAACTCCCGGAGTTCACCCAGACTCATGTCCATCGAGCCAGTGATGCCATCCAACCATCTCATCCTCTGTCGTCCCCTTCTCCTCCTGCCCTCAATCTTTGCCAACATCAAGGTCTTTTCAAATGAGTCAGCTCTTCACATCAGGTGGCCAAATTATTGGAGTCTCAGCTTCAACATCAGTCCTTCCAATGAACACCCAGGACTGATCTCCTTTAGGATGGACTGGTTGGATCTCCTTGCAGTCCTAGGGACTCTCAAGAGTCTCCTCCAACACCACAGTTCAAAAGCATCAATTCTTCGGCACTCAGCTTTCTTTATAGTCCAACTTTCACATCCAAACGTGACTACTGGAAAAACCATAGCTTTGACTATATGGACCTTTGTTGACAAAGTAATGTCTCTGCTTCTTAATATGCTTTCTAGGTTGGTCATAGCTTTCCTTCCAAGGAGTAAGCGTCTTTTAATTTCATGGCTGCAATCACCATCTGCAGTGATTTTGGAGCCCCCCAAAATAAAGTCTGACACTGTTTCCACTGTTTCCCCATCTATTTGCCATGAAGTGATAGGACCGGACGCCATGATCTTAATTTTCTGAATGTTGAGCTTTAAGCCAACTTTTTCACTCTTCTCTTTCTCTTTCATCAAGAGGCTCTTTTGATATAAGTGATCAGTTATTGTGTTACTATCAAATTGTATTGTTAATTTGGGGGACATAGGGGAAAAGCAAGTAGGGGAGCTGACATTCATTATGATGCTACTAGGCTGATCCGCTCCTAGGAGTGGGAGAAAAGCTTCCATGGAAGACTATTTAGCAGGAGCAGAGGGAGGTGTCTATTTTATTTCCACTCCTTAGGCAAACCAAGCAGTTCCTATAAACAGAAATTTGGAGCTGGCAGGAGGCAGTGGTGTAAATAGTATGCATTTAATTAACAAATGAATTGTGCTCCCTACAGTGTGACGATTGAACCTGGAGCTGATCTATACCGCTTTGTTTCAGCTGTTTTGAGATGACTGAGTTCAATGACTTTGTGTAGGGAAACTAATCTCTGAATAGTCGATTGAAAGCACCTAAGAGAAAAAATAACTGGAGGCTCACTATGCTTACGTCGCATCTTAACTTGGTCAATAGCATCATACAGGATTGGGGTGAGTAAAGACTTTGGGAGAGGAAGCCATTTCCAAGAACTGTTTGTGCAGGCTAGAGTTTAGATATATTGAGCACATAGCAAAAGTAGGATTCCCATGGCAAGATTGCATGAGTGCAGTTAATTAGTGTCTGACAACCACAAAAGTATTTCTTGTGAGTATATGCCAATAACACAAGCATATATTCTTCTTGTCCCAAAAGATAAAGTTGGATTTTTTAAATTGTGGAAACTATTAAAAACTACATATACAATTATTTTTCTTCCTTTTTAAATAGAGATGAGAGGGTCTTATATTCTGAGATATTAATATTGTCATTTGAATACCACTAAAAATGAATAATTTCCTAAGAACTAAATAGTTTTTTAAAATGTTTTCCAGGTGAAGAAAATAGAAATGAAAACCCTCAGTTTTGTGACATTTGCCTCCCCACCCCCCATGAAGTCTGATACCTAGCAAGACTGTAGAACTATATGCCAAAATCTGTTAAAGTTATTAGGAAATAGGTATTTTCTAGGCTTTTACTGGAAGATCAGTAAGTTGAGTATGCACTCATTTTTATTTGTATGTATGAGTTGAGATTATTATTAAATAGTATTCTTTTCATATACAGATCTTAAGATGTATTAGCCAGGATGGTTTAATTGCTATAACAAATAGTCCTAAGATCTTCGTGCCCTGTCACATAAATGAGTGTTGCTGTTCCTGTTTTCCCTATTCTCATCAATCCAGTAAGGGTTGGCAAGAAGACCCTGCTCCACACAGTCTTTCAGGAACCCAGACTCCTTGCAGAATAGTGACTGGATTCTCTAAAGCCTTAAGAGGATCCTGTGTTTAGCTGAAATAAGGAAAAAAGAAGGGAGGATTGCTGTATGCCTGGCCTAAAGGCAGTGTACATCGTTTCTGCTCATATTCTATTGGCGGAATTTATTAGATGGCTACACATATTCCAAGGGAGACTGGGAAATATAGTTTAACTGGGTGCCTAGGAGAGAATAACAGTTACCCAGTCTCTATTATATAAGATTAACCCAAACAATATCTCTAAGGAAAAGTTGGCAACCAAAGGTCATAATCCTTCTCCATCTTTGTTTTCATGGAGACAGGAACCAAAACGACGTTGTTCATTGGTAGCCCCTCGAGGTGTTTTATTAAAGTAGATCTGATCTTATAACAAGGGCTGCACAAAATAATGCAATAAGAATTCCAGGGGAAAGTTTCATGTTATTAAAACCACAGTGTGTTGAGTCATTCTATTTTTATCACTTTCTGAGCCCAAGGGAAGTTGGTGTGTGCTGTCATTCCAACTGTCTTGCATCTCCTTTAAATGCCCCTGAAATACACAGATTCTGCCCATGACCCATCACTATCAGTTTTGTCACCAACCCCACTGATACTTCATTTTTCTGAGCATCAACCCCCAACAGTTTCAGGTTTGGAAGATGCAGTTAAAGAGGGCCCTGGTGACTATCAAACTGCAGGACCTAATTGGTCTACAAAGAGCTATAAAATCCTTCACAAGCTTCTAAGAAATCACATTGGTCACAAATCACAGGTTTATCTATATACAGCTTTGCCCCAACTTATAAGAGGTAGATTTTACAAAACAGATTAGAATGTAATTGTTTTCTGTACCATAAAATTCACTAATTGAATTCCTTTAGCTGGCAAACTTCTCTAGTGTAGTTAAAACATTCACTGATATTCAAACATTTTAGTACTCTTGAGAAGTTGTATGACTTTTCAGTAATATGTAATATATCATAGAAAACATACTAAGAGATGGATAAACAGATTTATATTTAATCTGTTATGTACTGTCTTGTTTATTCAGCAGTGAGAGCTGTTTCATTTCATTTTATCTTTGAGAGAGAATTGATTTAATCATAAGAATGATTGTGATAGTACTCATTTCTTGCCGTATTTTCATAATTATTTTTCCAGGCAAAAAGTCTTTATACAGGTTGGTGCATTAGAGATCAGTTTTTTTCAAGTTGCTAAGCATATGTTACAAATTTGACACCTCACCTTATTTACTCCCAAAATAAGCCATCTTAAATGAGCCAGAAGAAAGAATAAAAACTTTGGGTTGTCTGTCAGTTAATTTGCAGATAAAAGAAAGTTATTGGCTTTCAGCTTATTTCTACTGTCAATTAATTAATTATGTTCATTTTAAATTTTAAAAATGAAGATGAATGAATCTCTTTTTTATGAAGCCTCAAATATTAACTCAAATTATTCCAAAATAATGTTTGTTATCCACTACACTGGAAGTCACTACATAGAAAGTTTCTTAATAATTCAGCCTATCTGATCAGAGACTTTGGCAAGGTGTCTGAATTGATCAGGATTGCATTTGGCTGCATGTAACAGAAGCCTGACATTAAAAGGTTGGTTTGTTTGATTTTTTTATTATGTGACAATGACTTTTGGGGTTAGATTATTCAGGACTGCTTTGGAACCAGGCTTTCTCTGTCTTCCTGATTCACCACTCTTCAAATGTGTTTTTTATCTTCCAAGGTCAAAATACGATACCTGTTCTTCTAGGCATTGTATCTGCATTCTAGGAAGGAAGAAGAGAAAAGATGGCTAAAAAGTCTGCCTCCCTTTCAGAAGCTTGCTAAGAAGCTTCCCTCAGCACTTCTGTTTCTCTTTCCGTGTTGTGTATCTTCTGCTTGTTTCTCCAGATCTACTATCCTTGTCCATCCTGCTGTGTGCCCTGGCAGACTGACCTGTACAGACTGCCTCAGTGGATCCTTTACCCTCTGGTTTCCAGGGGAAGCTGCAGCCCCGTGTTCTCTGTGAGGCCAGTGGAAGATACTGGAAGCAGATGGGAAGTGGGGAGAAGAGTGCGACTGAATAATTATTTCCTGAGCTCGTCGCCTCTGGTTCATTAAAAATAGGCTCTATCCTTCTCCTAAAGCCTCAGCCCCCGTCAGTGGGGCTGGTGAGAGCTGGAAAAGAGCAGCTCCTGCAGATAGCACTGTCACAGCCGCCTTGCTTCTGATGTGAGTAGAACTGAGGTTTCTGTTGCTTTGCGAGAGTATCAGACTTGCTTACCATCGATTCTGGCTGGGGTGATCAGAAGTCTGAAGTCTAAGCCAAATTATGTCTCACAATATAATCAGACACCTAACACTCAGCTTTCTCCCACTCGTCATTGCATCTGGGCTTTCCTCAGGCCTCCCCCTATCTTTGATTTGTTTACATTGAAATGGAACCCCAAGCAGACAGAACTATTCTGCTCTACTGGTTTATGACATATAGACTTCATAGTTCACATGTGCACCTATCTTTTATTAATTCATTTATTCTTATGATGCAGTAAACACCTATGAAATCACCAGTAGATTCTGAAACTAGACCACTGACAGTAACTTAAATCTGCATCTGTGCTCCTCCACCATCTTAGCACCTTAACTGCAGAAGATAATCACTGTCCTAAAATGCATGTTTATCTTACATATATGCAGCGGGATAAATGTTTTATTATATATATGTATGTGTGTGTGTATATATATGGCTTCATAAAACAAGTATTATGAACTGTAGGTAACTTGGTGACTACGGGGACCTGTTTTTCTTTTTTTAATGTAACGTTGCATTACTGAAATCCATCCATTGTTGTCAGTAGTTACAGTTCATTCATTATTACTGCTGTTTACCTTTCCACTAGTTATTTATTCTCATGTTCATGAGTATTTTAATCTCTTTTTCTGCTTTTATAAGTAGTGCTGCAATGAACTTCAGAATTCCCTAGTAGCTCAGATGGTAAAGAGTCGGCCTGCAACGCAGGAGACCAGGGTTCAGTCCCTGGGTCAGGAAGATCCCCTGGAGAAGGAAATAGCAGCCCACTCCAGTATGCTTGCCTAGGAAATCCTATAGACAGAGGAGCCTGGTGGTCTACAAGTCCTAGGGTCTCAAAGAGTCGGACATGACTTAGCAATTAAACAACAAAAATGAACTTCCTTATACACATCTTCTGATATATCTGTATAAGAGTTTCTTTTGGGTTATAGAAGTGATCCAGATGCACTATACAAATGTTCATGTTTACAAAATAATTTTACATTATTTTTTAAAGTGCTTGTGCTTTTATATACTCCCACTAGTAATATATAAGGAATCTTCCTTATCCTTTCAACTATTGGTTCTGTCAGATTATTGTATTTTTCAGATTAAATGATTGAAAAATGATATCTCCTTGTAGTCTTGATTTCTGTTGCAAAATTCAGACTCAAATTGAAGGAAGTAGGGAAAACCACTAGACCATTCAGGTATGACCTAAATCAAATCCCTTATGATTATACAGGGGAAGTGACAAACAGATTCAAGGGATTAGATCTGAGAGACAGAGTGCCTGAAGAACTGTGGACAGAGGTTCATCATTTTGTACAGGAGGCAGGGATCAAGACCATCCCCAAGAAGAAGAAATGCAAAAAGGCAAAATGGTTGTCTGAGGAGGCCTTACAAAATAGCTGAGAAAAGAAGAGAAGCAAAAGGAAAGGGAAAAAGGAAAGATATACCCATCTGAATGCAGACTTCCAAAGAATAGCAAGGAGAGATAAGAAAGCCTTCCTCAGTGATCAGTGCAAAGAAATAGAGGAAACCAATAGAATGGGGAAAACTAGAGATCTCTTCAAGAAAATTAGAGATACCAAAGGAACATTTCATGCAAAGATGGGCACAATAAAGGACAGAAATGGTATAGACCTAACAGAAGCAGAAGATACTAAGAAAAGGTGGCAAGAATACACAGAACTATACAAAAAAGATCTTCATGATCCAGATAACCACAATGGTATGATCACTCACCTAGAGCCAGACATCCTGGATTGTGTAGTCCAGTGGGCCTTAGGAAGCATCACTACAAACAAAGCTAGTGGAGGTGATGGAATTCCAATTGAACTATTTCAAATCCTCAAAGATGATACTGCTAAAGTGCTGCACTCAATATGCCAGCAAATTTGGGAAACTCAGCAGTGGCCACAGGACTGGAAAAGGTCAGTTTTCATTTCAATCCCAAAGAAAGGCGATGCCAAAGAATGCTCAACTAATGCACAGTTGCACTCATTTCACATGCTAGCAAACTAATGCTCAAAATTCTCCAAACTAGGCTTCAACAGTACATGAACTGAGAACTTCGAGATGTTCAAGCTGGATTTAGAAAAGGCAGAGGAACCAAAAATCAAGTTGCCAACATCCACTGGATCATCAAAAAAGCAAGAGAGTTCCAGAAAAACATCTGCTTTATTGACTGCGCCATAGCCTTTGACTGTGTGGATCACAATAAACTGTGAAAAATTCTTAAAGAGTTCATATCACCTTACCTGCCTCCTGAGAAATCTGTATGCAGGTCAAGAAGCAACAGTTAGAACGGGACATAGAACAATGGACTGGTTCCAAATTGGGAAACGAGTACGTCAAGGCTGTATATTGTCACCCTGCTTATTTAACTTATATGCAGAGTACATCATTTGAAATGTTGGGCTGGATGAAGCACAAGCTGCAATCAAGATTGCTGGTAGAAATATCAATAACCTCAGATATGCAGATGACACCACCCTTATGGCCGAAAGTGAAGAGGAAATAAAGAGCTTCTTGATGAAAATGAAAGAGGAGAGTGAAAAAGCTGCCTTAAAGCTCAATATTCTGAAAACTAAGATCATGGCATCTGGTCCCATCACTTCATGGCAAATAGATGGGGAAACAATGGAAACAGTGACAGACTACTTTCTTGGGCTCCAAAATCACTGCAGATGGTGATTGCAGCCATGAAATTCAAAGACACTTGCTCCTTGGAAGAAAAGCTATGACAACCTAGAAAGCATATTAAAAAGCAGAGACATTACTTTGCCAACAAAGGTCCCTCTAGTCAAAGCTATGGTTTTTCCAGTAGTCATGTATGGCTGTGAGAGCTGGACTATAAAGAAAGCTGAGAGCCTAAGAATTGATACTTTTGGACTGTGGTTTTGGAGGAGACTCTTGAGAGTCCCTTGGACTGCAAGGAGATCAAACCAGTTAATCCTAAAGGAAGTCAGTCCTGAATATTCATTGCAAGGACTGATGCTGAACCTGAAACTCCAATACTTTGGCCACCTGATGCAAAGAACTGACTCATTTGAAAAGACCCTGGTGCTGGGAAAGAATGAGGGCAGGAGGAGAAGGGATCAACAGAGGATGCGATGGTTGGATGACATCACTACTCGATGGACATGAATTTGAGCAAACTCCGGGAATTGGTGATGGACAGGGAAGCCTGGCATGCTGCAGAGTATGGTGTCGCAAAGAGTCGGACACGACTGAGTGACTTAACTGACCTGAATTAATAATGAGATTAAGCGTCTTCTTGGATGTGTATTGACTATATTTTGTAGTGTGTGTAATGCCTATTGAGGTCTTTTGCTCATTTTATTCATTTTTTATCATTGAGCTATAATTGACATGCAGCATTCCATTAGTTTCAGGTGTGCGGCATAGCAATTGAACATTTGTGTACACTGTGAAATGATCACCACAAGAAGTCTGGTTACCCTCTGTCATCATTCTGATTTACAGTGTGTTCAGGGATTGACACTACAGAGTTGATCTGATAGAATTGTCCAGATATGAGTACCAGCTATCCTCATTTTTAGGCTTGAAGAAACTAGCACAAATTCTATCTTTTTTTGTATGGCCACACAATTCACATTTCATCAAGACAAGATATGGAAGTGGCCCCTTAATCAGATCTCTTTTAAATGACAGAAAATCCATTTTCTTTTCCTATAGAAACCTGGTAGATTTTGCCCAACTTGCATTTTCCTTTAAGGTAGACACAATAGCACAACAAAGAACTTACAAGGAGTAAAACGGAAGGTCACAACTGTTGTTTCCTACTATACAGGGAGAGCTATCTAGACAGAGGAGGGTCCACCATGATGCTCCTGGAGCTTATATTTCAGAGTCCTTCACTTTCAGGGGCCCTTTGTAAAGCCTTGGTTGGGTCCCTAATTTTTTTGAATTTATGATTTTATATTCTTTTTCTTTCCTCCCTCCCTCCATACCTCCCTCCCCTCTGTTCCTCCTGCCCTCCCTCCCTCACTGTGTGGCATGTGGAATCTTAAGTTCCTCACCCAGGGATTGAACCCACACCCTCTGAAGTGGAAGCAGAACCCACACCCCCTGAAGTAGAGGCAGAACCCACAGCCCCTAAAGTGGAAGCAGAACCCACACCCCACTGAACCACCAGGGAAGTCCCTTTATTCTTTTTCTTAAAGAGAGATTTCCAAACTGTATAACTTAAGGATGCACAAAGCATCCTGGGTTTGTCTCTGAACATGGAAGTGTAAAAATATATATGAAGCTTAAGTCCATTTTATACTAGGCATCCTCTTGGTGCTGGGCCAAGCTCTGGAGGAAACCCTAGGCCACACTCAAAACTAGGCCTGGAAGGTGCTGGGCTAACTTGGGTTCAGAAATCAAAATGAATGACTCCAACTTGGAAAATATCCTGTGTTATGTTATGTTAGCTTCTTCCTCCTTTCTTTCATTCTCACTAGCCTTTGCTGAGCATTCAGTACAAAAATATTCAGCATTGAAATAACACAATTGCTTTTAATAAACAATTTTTTCTTGTAGGCTTTTTGAAAAGTGCTAAGATAACATTTCATTCAGATTTAATCCTAGGTTAATCTATGAAATGGGTTAGTGCTGGGCACGTCTAAGCATTCAGCTTTGTCTTAGAGTCAGAACATTCTACAGTTCCCCCTTACCAGTCTGTCTCCATTTCTGCCCCAATTCATTTCTGAACTCTGAGTCAAAAAAGCCCAAGAAGGACCTTAATCAAATCACACATCAGCTTAGAATAGTGATTTTAGTGATTTGGACATCTGGCCACTTGGAGCTGAAAAAAGGCTGCCAACTCACTTGACAAAAGCTACTGAACATCTGTCAGCATGAAAATAGCTCTCCTAAGTGACCCTGAATCAGATTTCTACAGCCAACCTCACAATGAAAGCGCCTCTCTTCTTCTCCCTCCTATTATTCAGATAAATTGGTGCCATCCAAAATATCCTACCAATATCCCACCGACAATGCCCTCTAAGGTATTTTGTGATGTGAGTGCAAATGGTGCTAACCCATTGTCCTTTTCACCTGTACTTCCCCTGCTATGTGATGCTGACAAGGGTGATATTAAAAATGCTGAGCCACACATGTGGCTCAGGCACTAAGGCAGGGTCTTGGAGAGTCTAGGTAGAGATCTCGGGAAGAGAGTTCCAGGGAAGGGAGGAGGGGGGCATGAAGGTGAGAGGCACACACAGAGTTCAGGAAAACCATTGCTTAGCAAATGCTGTGGAGGAATTTCAGTATTCTCCCATGCTATATGGCAGTACCAATGTGCTCAGCTAAACCAGCCTTGGACATAGGTACAAAATTTTAAAGATGATGGCCACACTATGCCTCCAAATATACCACAGAAAGATGGAGAAAGAGCTGAGCTATGGTGTAGCTTCAGTAGGGAAACATGCAGGGGGAAGTTTCAGATTCTGTGAGGCAGTGTTATGAGTTGGTGAGGAAGCACATTCAATAATCTCTTTCTCTGTACAGGACTGCACTCTGTGTTGCCCTCGAGCCAGAAGCAGTCTTGCTCTAGGACTTGCGCTGTAGAGTACCCTACCATCATACACACACCCACACACGTGTGCACACACATCTATTAAGGAAATGTGCACGTCTGGTACTTGCGATCCATTGCTCAGTGTTGACATAGGAAACCCTAACCTCTAAACATCTGCGTACATGGCTAACACCTTCCAGGCACTGGGATACACCTTTCCACATGGTCTGCCCCATGACCTCAAAACAAAAGACAGCTGTGTCCAGATGCTGAGCAGATGCACGGGTTCTGCCACTGCCAGCCTTCAGAGACGGACACTTGCTTTTGAGTGCAGGGGGATTTAAGTGGCTGAAACGCTTAGATAAGAGAAAAGACAAATTAATTAACTTGTCAAATCCTTCCTGTCAGCATGAAGGCAATAGACTCTTATACTATGAGGTATTGTTTCCCAGCAGTGCTTAGTATCCATTTTCTTAACTTCTCTCCCATGTTCAATTGAGTTCCCTTTCCTGGTTCACAAGCTTGTGTAGTATTTGCAGTGGTTGCACATGGTGCCTTAGGAACATTTTGGAGTATTAGTTGATCATATTACTCTTAAATATATATGCCTATATAGATTTGTGTAGATATATTTATCTAGACATATATGTGGCAATGTGTTGCTAGTTCTTTACACTGGCAACCAGATGAATATAAAATGCTATAATTACAAATGGTTGTCTTTATACAATACTTATAAGATTTAATTAAAATTTCAAAAGGTTAAATTAAAATTTTCAACATTATTTAAATGGATTGAAATGTTTAGTGGTTATCAATTATGATTTTCATTCCACCTTTTAAGTTTAATACATAATTTTGAATATTTTAGAAGAGAAATTTTTGAAAAATATATGAAAAATATGAGTTTCTACATTTAATATATATTATCAAAGTATATTAGAATTTCCATCTACCTACAATGACATTCTATTTTTTACTTATTTACATTATTACTGTCAATAGAACACAAGAAGTATTAAAATGTCGATTATAACAGCTCTTTAGAAATTTTGCTAAGATATTATAAAATCAAGAAAAACAAATTTATGGGCTGAACTGTAATTTTTTATGAATTGCATATGTTTTTTATTTCATTACTCATCCATATCCCAATAGTGGACTAGCAGTAATAAAGTAATAATCAGGGTTAATTTTTTTTTAACTTTTAATTTTTTATTGAGATATAGCCATTTAGTGATGTTGTGATAGTTTCAAGTGAAGAGCAGAGCCATACATAATACAACGTTAGTTGTTTTTGGTATTTTACATTTTACCTGACTTTAAGTCCTATAAAAACCAAGGCTTTTTACATATTTTGCCATTTTGTCATTCTGACAGACTGTCAGAGTAGAAAGGATCACATTTTAGTTACTTGTTTGTTTGCTTCCCTTGTAACTTTACATAAACAGTGTATGAGTCTCCATTTGCACTCTTCCCCTCAGGCCTCGCAAATGGTAATCATGGCCCCAGTTTAAAGGTTTTAGAAACTGTATTGAAGTATTTTGAAGTCCCTGAGGTGTGATGAAACTTTGAGGAGTCTGTCAATAGAGAGCATTTGGCTTCTGCTTCCCTCTTTTTTGGGGGGGCTTCCTTGGTAGCTCAGACAGTAAAGAATCCTCTAGCAGGCTGGAGACCTGGGATCAATCCCTGGGTTGGAAAGATCCCCTGGAGGAGGGCATGGCAACCCACTCCAGTATTCTTGCCTGGAGAATTCCATGGACAGAGGAGCCTGGTGGGGTACAGTGCATGGGGTTGCAGAGTCTGACATGATTGAATGACTTTCACTTCCCTCCTTCTACCAAGTCCTTGAGCTGGGACAAACCTCTAGACTTTTCTGTCTCACTTCCTCCTCCTGGTGAATCAGATGCCACCTGAGCCACAGAGGAGCAAGGTGCCAGCCATCCAGTGGGATGGGAGCATCAAGCCACAGTTGCCGTGCCAGTCCACAACAAGGTTTTGCACATTTTGTTAAAAAAAATAAATAAATAGATTATAACTTGGAGAATGCATTTGAAGTACTTCATAACCAAGCTATTTGTAAGGATTAATTTAATATTTTATCTAATATTGCATATGTTTTGGAAATCATAGTAAAGACACCTAGAATCATAATACTCTTTCAGTGGCAAATGTCATATTACGTTTTTAGGGCATTATGTCAATTTAGTATTTCACGTATTATTAATAATGCCTCGTTACATAAAATTATTACTAAACTGGCAATTAAGTGAATGTGAAGGATCCATATGCTAAACTGCTCATAACATTTCAATTATGAATTTCAAATCAAGTGTCTTCTAGTGTACATTCACACCACTGATGAACAATCCCTTTGCCAGGAACAGCCAAATGAACTCTGCTTTGTAACAAATAATACTGATGTAAAGTCATTTCACACATTTTCCTGAATTTAAGAAAATTATAAATGGAAGCAGACAAAGCAACTAGTGCTTTCTCTTGGTGGTAGTAAACCATTTGTTAAAACTGTAATTAGCTCTTTCTTGAATGTGTAAATCCTTTGTCGTGCCTTTAAAAAAATTTACCATCTTAGCCATTTTAATAGTTATTTTTATTTATTTGTTTGGCTTTGCTGGGTCTTTTGAAGCATGTGGGAACTTTGGTCTCCATTGTGGTGTACTGGATCTAGTTCCCTGACCAGTGAAAATAGAAGGGGTATGCTCGTTTGCTGGGGTGAAGGTGGATGATGAAAACTGGTCTACCTGGGAAGGGGTTGGACAAGAAGATCTGAATTAAACTTCCCTGGTGGTCCAGGGGTTAAGAATCCACTTGCCAATGCAGGGGACACAGTTTCCTTTACTGGCCTGGGAAGATTTCACAGGCTGTGGGGGAGCTAAGCCCACGTGGCCACAACTACTGAGCCTACACATGTAGAGCCTGTGCTCCCCAACAGGAGAAGCCATTGCAACAAGAAGCCTGCACACCACAGAAAGAACAGCCCCTTCTCACTGCAACTAGAGAAAGCCTGTGAGCAGCAGCAAAGACCCGGTGCAGCCATAAATAAACTTATTAATTTTGAAAAAAGAGATAATGGGCAGTTTCCAGATACACTAAAAAAGAAAAGATCAGAGTATATGAAGGCTATGAAGAACAAAGGGCACTTGCCTGGTGAAGACAGAAGGAATAGCATATACAGAGGCAAAGAGAGAAGAAATAGCAGTACACATTCAGGGGTGTGCAGATAGTTCATACTGACCTGACCACAGAGGGTACAGAAGCAGCCTGTGAGGCTGGGGAGGTGGCTCAGGAAGCCTCATAGAGTATTGTCTGTGCCTCCTTCAGAGAAGAAAATTTATCCTTAAGTGCTAGGATCTATAAAAAAAACTATGCTATTGGCCCAAATTCTTTACCGCTCTGTGTATCCACATTCTTTACCATGTGAGTTTGCAGTTCTTACCAAATAAAGATATTAAGTAAATTTCTCTACATCTTATTTTGGGTTTGGCCAGGTGTCTGGTTTTCAGTTCAGTTGCTCAGTCGTGTATGACTCTGCGACCCCAAGAACTGTAGCACACCAGGCCTCCCTGTCCATCACCAACTCCTGCAGTTTACTCAAACTCACGTCCATTGAGTTGGTGATGCCATCCAACCATCTCATCTTCTATCGTCCCCTTCTCCTCCCACCTTCAGTCTTTCCCAGCATCAGGGTCTTTTCCAATGAGTCAACTCGTTGCGTTAGGTGGCCAAACTATTGGAGCTTCAGCTTCAGCATCAGTCCTCCCAGTGAATATTCAGGACTGATTTCCTTTAGGAAATCTGTTTTGGCTAATACAGTGAAGTGCAGGTGATGGTGTATGTGCTTCAAGTGTAGGCCTTGTGTCTTTCCATTTCTCTCTTTGTATCTCTGCCATTATCATGAGAAGGCCATGCTCAGGCTTGTAAAGTAAGAGTCATGTGGACCAGAACCAACCTGAAGCCCGGCCCAGGTCAGCCAGACCCTTCAGCAGATTTCAATATCCATAGGCCAAATAAATGCTTACTGTTGCATACATCTGAGATCTTTGTGCTTGTTTGCTGTTTAGCATTTTATGTCACTTTCTAACTGATATAAAACCCTTCATCACAAGCAGAGGTATATATACCCCAGTTTTCATTTTAGGGTTGTTTTTTTAATCTGCATGTGATGGACAAATTAAAATAGAGTGAAAAGGAGGCTGGGAGATCAGTGAGGAAATTGAAGAAAATCGTAGTGAAACACCAAGAGCTTTGAACTAGGCCCTTTGGCCATGGGCAGGAATGTAGAGGAGCCTGGCGAGCTGCAATCCATGGAGTTGCAAAGAGTTGGACACGACTGAGCAGCTAACACACACATAAACACAGGGAGGTGAGGAGAGGAATTAGGAGTGTTTCTTTAAAAAAAATTTGAATTATGAAATATCTCAAACATACAGAAAATTTCATAGAATAGTACAACTGACACTCATGTGATCACTACCCAGCTTTAATATAAATCAAAATGTTGCTTCCTTTTTTAAAAAAAGTAGCCTCATTCCTCAGTTTCTCCTCCCTTCATCCCTCCTTAGAGGCAGTCGCTGTCCTGAGGTTGGATACATTATTTCCATGCATGATTTTTAGTTTTAGATGTAAGTATGTGTCCATTAGCAATATACACCATTTCCTCTATTTAGAGCTTTATCTATCAAACTATGCATCTTTTGCAACTGTTTTTGTATTATGTTTGTGAGGTTTATCCATATTGATACATAGAGAACTAAAACATGGAGACATTTAGAGATAATAGAAAAGTAAAAATTAAGAATGTAAAATGCAAGAGAGAGGGAAAAAAATCTCATATAACTACCATATTTCTAGCTAGGGTGATCATGTGAATTATAGACAAGAATGAGGAATGTAATAAAAAGAGCAGGTTTTAAATGAGGAGGGCTGGAAGAATTGAGCTCAATTTGAGTGTGGGGGAGAGAGTACGCTTATTGGGCCCATACTGATAGAATATGCTCTGTGGGCAATTGGATTTGAAGATTGCTCAGGAGCGTAATCTGGTCTGGAGAGAGAGTCTTACCCTTTTTTCCATAGTGATAGCAATTACAACTATGTGAGTTGGTTTCTTACACAGAAAGTGCAACTTGAGTAAGAAGAAAAGAAGGCCAGGGACTTCCTTGGTGATCCAGTGGTTAAGACTTTGCGCTTCCAATACGGTGGGTATGAGCTTGATCCCTGGTCAAGGAACTAAGATCCCACGTACCTTGCAGCCAAAAGAAGAAGAAGACCAAAGCAGAATTTTAGGCCACAGAAACTAACATTTGAAGGCAAACAGAGGACCAGCAAACATGGCTCTTCTTACATCTTTCCAGAGAGTGTTCTTTCATGCACTCCTATCAGCAAAGCATTTTTGAGCAGCCTTTTGCATAGACATATTTTACTTATGGATAAATGACATACTGGTCCTATGAAACTAACATCATATGCATCATAACATATATTCTAAAATAGAAATTGTTAATATATAAGATATACACTAAATAGAAATTCAAGGTATTCAAATATTTTTGTACCCCTAGGAGTGTCCCCCTCACTTGTGAAGTTGCTGATTAAAATAGATCATCTGACCTCCTCTTTCATTTGGGAAATTATGCTTTCAGTTCAGTTCAGTTGCTCAGTCGTGTCCAATTCTTTGCAACCCCATGAATCGCAGCACGCCAGGCCTCCCTGTCCATCACCAACTTCAGGAGTTTACCCAAACACATGTCCATCGAGTCGGTGATGCCATCCAACCATCTCATTCTCTGTCGTCCCCTTCTCCTCCTGCCCCCAATCCCTCCCAGCATCAAAGTCTTTTCCAATGAGTCAACTCTTCTCATGAGGTGGCCAAAGTATTGGAGTTTCAGCTTCAACATCAGTCCTTCCAGTGAACACCCAGGACTGATCTCCTTTAGGATGGACTGGTTGGATCTCCTTGCAGTCCAAGGCACTCTCAAGAGTCTTCTCCAACACCACAGTTCAAAAGCATCAATTCTTCAGCGCTCAGCTTTCTTTATAGTCCAACTCTCACATCCATACATGACCACTGGAAAAACCATAGCCTTGACTAGACAGACCTCTGTTGACAAAGTAATGTCTCTGCTTTTCAATATGCTGTCTAGGTTGGTCATAGCTTTCCTTCTAAGGAGGAAGTGTCTTTTAATTTTATGGCTGCAATCACCATCTGCAATGATTTTGGAGCCCCCAAATATAAAGTCAGCCACTGTCTCCACTGTTTCCCCATCTATTTGCCATGAAGTGATGGGACCTGATGCCATGATCTTAGTTTTCTGAATGTTGAGCTGTAAGCCAACTTTTTCACGCTCCTCTTTCACTTTCATCAAGAGGCTCTTTAGTTCCTCTTCACTTTATGTCACCATTATTCTGAAAGTGGCATTGGTAACTCCTTTTCAAAATAGTTAGCAAACATTGAAAACTAGAGTGGGCTTCGCTGGTGGCTCAAGTGGAAAAGAATCTGCCTGCAATGCAGGAGATGTGGGTTTGATCCCTGAGTCAGGAAGATCCCTGGAGAAGGAAATGGCAACCCATCTGGTATTCCTTCCTAGGAAATCCCATGGACAGAGGAACCTAGTGGGCTACAGTCTACGGGGTTGCAAAGAGTTGCACATGACTTAGCAACTAAAGAACAACAAAAACTAGATTTAGAGGTAATTAAAAATTTACATTAAAAATTACTTGTGATATGTGAAATGGGAATTAGAAACTCATTTTTTCCACCAATTTTTGTGGTCCCCTCCAACTCCCCAAATATCCCTGACCCCTAATATCTACTAGTTCGTTCTTAATCTTTATAATTTTGTCATCTTGCAAATGCTATATAAATGGTATCATACCGTATTTGACGTTTTGAAATTGACTTTTTCACTCAGCATAATGCTTTTGAGATCCATCCAAGTTGTTACGTGTATTGGGAGTTGGTTCCTTTTCACTGCTGAGTAGTGTTCCATGATGTGAATATACCACAGTTTGTTTAATCATTCATCTCTTGTCGGACATTTTGTTTATTTCCAGCTTTTGGCTACTACAAATGAATGCTATGAACAATTGTATATGGGTTTTTATGTGGATAAAAGTTTTCATTTTTAGGGGGGACAAATGCCCAGTATGCAATTGCTGAGTCTTCTCTTGCGGCTTAGCTGGTGAAGAATCTGCCTGCAATACGGGAGACCTGGGTTTGATCCCTGGGTTGGGAAGATCTCCTGGAGAAGGGAACGGCTACCCACTCCAGTATTCTGGCCTGGACAATTCCATGGACTATATAGTCCATGGGACTGCAAAGTCGGACACAACTGAGCGACTTTCACTTTCACAGTAAGTGTATAATTTTTTTTTTTTTAAAGAAATCGCTGGACTCACATTCCTACCATCTATGTAAAGATAATTAGGGGAATCTTAGCTTTAACCTAGTTACCCATCTTGGGGGAGCTGATGTATCTACAGGGATATATTGCTTCTCTCCTTGCTTTGTAACTTAGCAGCAGCTGGAGAGTTTAGAAAAAATACACTAAAACGAGTGTCAGTGAGTTGGAGTAAACCATTTTTCTCTTAAATGACGATTTTTGTAAATGAATGATTTTCTTGGTCACATCTTCCGTGTGTGCTCATGCTCAGTCACTTAGTCACGTCTGACTCTTTGCAGCCCCAATGACTTCAGCCCACCACGGCTTCTCTGTCCATGGGCTTTCCCGGGCAAGAATGCAACCCACTGGAGTGGGTTGCCATTTCCTTCTCCAATACCTTCCCTATATTGCCTGTTAATAAGTCTGATCCTGGGACTTCCCTAGGGGCCCAGTGGCTAGGGCTCTGTGCTCCCCAAGCATGGGACCTGGGTTTGATCCCTGATGGGGAAACTAGATCCCCCACACGCTGCAACTAAAGATCCTGCATGCTGCAGCTAAGATCCCAGTGCAGCCAAATAAATAAATAAATAAAGTTTAAAACAGTTTTCTGATCCTTTCAGTTCAAGCTAATACATTTTTTTTTTCTCTCAAAGAAACAGTCCTATCTACTTGAAGTATAGGTGTTTTTTTCTTTATACTGAACACTGTTTAAAGTGTGTCATGTCTCATTTGTCCTATTCTTAATGCTAATTAAATCTTTGAGGCCAGTCTTTTGCTACACTGTGTATTGGTCATGAAAATAAGAGTACTATTTTCTGTTTCTTCTAAAAAAAATGTAATGTTTAGTATCTTCAAAAATATAATAAGGGACATTCTTGTTCTTCGATTTATTTTTTTAGAAATTTATTTTGTTTTATTATTGGACTATAGTTGCTTTACAATGTTGTACCAGTCTTTACTGCACAACAAAGTGAATCAACTATACATATACATATATCTCCTCCCTCTTGAGCCTCCCTTCCAACTACTGCCCCCTCCAGGTCATCACAGAGCATTGGGCTGAGCTCCTCGTGCTCTACAGCAGCTTCCCACGAGCTATATATTTCACACATGGTAGTGCATATATATATGTCAGTGCTGCTCTTCCAGTTCTTCCCACTCTTCCTTTCCCCCATTACGGCCATATGTCCATTCTCTATGTCTGTGTCTGTATTCCTGCCCTGCAAATTCCTGTGTCTCTATTCATCTGTATCATATCTCTAGATTCCATATATGTATGTTAAAATGCAATATTTGCTTTTCTCTTTCCTTTTCTCTTTACTTTGTATGACAGACTCTAGGTTCATCCACATCACTACAAATGATCCAGTTTTGTTCCTTTTTATGGCTGAGTAATATTCCATTGTATATATGTACTACATCTTTTTAAAAACACTTTTTATTTTGTATTGGAGTATAGCTGATTAATAATGTGATAGTTTCAGGTGACTAGAGAAGGGATTCAGCCATACGTATATGTGTATCCATTCTCCCCCAAACCCCCCTCCATTCAAGACTGCCACATAACATTGAACAGAGTTCCATGTGTTATACAGTCGATTCTTATTGGTTATCTGTTTTAAATAGAGTAATGTAGAGATCTCTTCAAGAAAATTAGAGATACCAAGGGAACATTTCATGCAAAGATGGGCTCGATAAAGGACAGAAATGGTATGGACCTAACAGAAGCAGAAAATATTAAGACAAGGTGGCAAGAATACACAGAATAACTGTACGAGAAAGAGTTTCATGACCCAGATAATCACAATGGTGTGATCACTCACCTAGAGCCAGACATCCTGGAATGTGAAGTCAAGTGGGCCTTAGAAAGCATCACTACGAACAAAGCTAGTGGAGGTGATGGAATTCCAGTTGAGCTATCTCAAATCCTGAAAGATGATGCTGTGAAAGTGCTGCACTCAGTATGCCAGCAAATTTGGAAAACTCAGCAGTGGCCACAGGACTGGAAAAGGTCAGTTTTCATTTCAATCCCAAAGAAAGGCAATGCCAAAGAATGCTCAAACTATTGCACAATTGCACTCATCTCACACACTAGTAAAGTAATGCTCAAAATTCTCCAAGTCAGGCTTCAGCAATATGTGAACCATGAACTTCCAGATGTTCAAGCTGGTTTTAGAAAAGGCAGAGGAACCAGAGATCAAATTGCCAACATCCGCTGGATCATGGAAAAAAGCAAGAGAGTTCCAGAAAAACATCTATTTCTGCTTTATTGACTATGCCAAAGCCTTTGACTATGTGGATCACAACAAACTGGAAAATTCTGAAAGAGATGGGAATACCAGACCACCTGACCTGCCTCTTGAGAAACCTATATGCAGGTCAGGAGGCAACAGTTAGAACTGGACATGGAACAACAGACTGGTTCCAAATAGGAAAAGGAGTACATCAAGGCTGTATATCGTCACCCTGCTTATTTAACTTATATGCAGAGTACATCATGAGAAACGCTGGGCTGGAAGAAACACAAGCTGGAATCAAGATTGCTGGGAGAAATATCAATAACCTCAGATATGCAGATGACACCACCCTTATGGCAGAAAACAAAGAGAAACTAAAAAGCCTCTTGATGAAAGTGAAAGAGGAGAGTGAAAAAGTTGGCTTAAAGCTCAACATTCAGAAAACAAAGATCATGGCATCCAGTCCCATCACTTCATGGGAAATAGATGGGGAAACAGTGGAAACAGTGTCACACTTTATTTTTCTGGGCTCCAAAATCACTGCAGATGGTGAATGCAGCCATGAAATTAAAAGACACTTACTCCTTGGAAGAAAAGTTATGACCAACCTAGAGAGCATATTAAAAAGCAGAGACATTACTTTGCTGACTAAGGTCTGTCTAGTCAAGGCTATGGTTTTTCCAGTGGTCATGTATGGATGTGAGAGTTGGACTGTGAAGACAGCTGAGCACCGAAGAATTGACACTTTTGAACTGTGGTGTTGGAGAAGACTCTTGAGAGTCCCTTGGACTGCAAGGAGATGCAACCAGTCCATTCTGAAGGAGATCAACCCTGGGATTTCTTTGGAAGGAATGATGCTAAAGCTGAAACTCCAGTACTTTGGCCACCTCATGCGAAGACTTGACTCACTGGAAAAGACTCTGATGCTGGGAGGGATTGGGGGCAGGAGGAGAAGGGGACGACAGGATGAGATGGTTGGATGGCATCATGGACTTGATGGGCGTGAGTCTGAGTGAGCTCCAGGAGATGGTGATGGACAGGGAGGCCTGGCGTGCTGCAATTCATGGGGTCACAAAGAGTCGGACGCGACTGAGTGACTGAACTGAACGGAATGTATCACATCTTCTTTATCCATTCATCTGTCACTGGACATTTAGGTTGCTTACACGTCCTGGCTGTTGTAAATAGTGATGCAGTGAACATTGGGGTACATGTGTCTTTTTGAATTATGGTCTTCTCATCAAATTTATTTTTAAACAATTAACTGAAATTCTGGAAATTAAACTTGACACGACTCAAGAAAGAAAACATTAAGTGACAAGGACTCACTGCAGTTAAAAAAGGGCCCACAGACTCTCCTTCTCTTTAAATGTCACTTAGAGTGGGGAATTTCAGTGCTTTCCTTTCTTCCCAGCAGTGAGATTCATGCAGATTTCTTCTCAGCTCTAATTTCCAAAAAAGTCAGGGCTTACTTCTCCATCACCTTTGGTGGGCTTGACTCATAAGCTCGAGCCACAAGTGACTCAGGTGAGCTAGAACCACAAAGACCTGTACCTCCAGCTTAGAAGAACCTCAGAGCCCAGCCCACCATCAGGGTCAAGAATTTAAAGGCTCACCTACGGGCTGAGAATGATGTGGACGGAGTTACCAGAATATAGGCCTATTACCATCAGGCCGTTGCTGAAGCTTAGGGTTGAGAAATTAGGGCTGTGTTGAGGAGCCCTCACACCCTCTCTTCCCTTTCTCCTGACCCAGGGCCAGAAATCGGTGGTCCAGTGATAGAGAGCTGTAGTTTCCAGAAGCTGACGTGTTTTGAGCCTGTATGGTTAGAGTAGATTATAAACAGTAATAAACAGACCCATAAAATTGCTCAACACAATGGAAGTTTATTTTTTGCTCCGAACAGTACAGTAGAGTTGGAAAGGTGTTGTTGGAAAAAGCAAAGGAAGTGTGACTCTGTGCCATGTTGCCATTCTGGGACTCAGGCTGGTGGTGACATTGCCATCTTTAAAACTTGGTTTCCAGGAGAATACAGGACAGGAGAGTTGAGGCGGTGCATTTCCATCTCTGTCAGCCAGAAAAGAGGAATGAGCATGAAGGAGTAAGTCCAGGAGGATTATGTGGGCCAAAGCGAGAAGCTGTGGACACCATCTGCACTCACGTTCTGCTGGAGAGAACCCAGCCGTATGTCATCTTCCTCCCCGCAACTACAAGGAGAGCTGGGACCTGGGCCCTGCTAGCTGTCCAGAGAAGCAGGGAAGGCTTTTATTGGCTGGTCAGCTACCACAGAGCCATTTCTACTTCGCTGGTGTCTGGAGCAGCTTCTGGTAAAATGGGAAGGGACTTGGGGGCCTGAGCACAATGACTGCAGCAAAGGTGAGGACTTGTTTGCAGAGAGTATACTGAGTTTCCTTCCCACCAGGAGCAAGAGAGGTAAGCAGCGGCCTCAAGAGCTGATTCTGTCTATGGACACAACAGCTGCTCTCTGGAGGGAAATTTCCTGTTCCTGGGAAGCTGGTCAACTTCTCTCCTCCAGAACAGAGTATCAATCGGCAGAAATGAGTTCCAGGGGGCTTATGAAACATTCGTTCACTCCGTGTGAACTGCAGGAGTAGGGATAGGAAGTCAGTGCCATTGAACAGACAAAGGAGAATGAGACAGAGTCATGTCTGTCTTCAGAGGAGCCCGAGCATCTGACTCTCTGAAAGTGCAGGGTGTCCTTGAGGAAAGTTCTGCTGACAGTTCGCAGATGCTGGGGGGGAGTGCTCTGAGTGCAGCAGCGCCAGGACAGGAGCCCTCCTTTATTACGACCCACCCCTGTGCAGGTAGAGAGCTGAGGCGGAACCAGCATGCGCAGATTCTCTTCCCCTCTGCCCTTGGCCCAAGGGCAACCACACAAAATGGGATTAATTGGGATTATGGGGGCTTTGGCTGCTTGGCTGCTACTCAAGGATGAATGCTTAATTTATGTCTCAGTGATCTTGACTCCCGCCTGATTAAACTGGTTCAGTCAGGCCATTGTTTGCCAAGGACTTTCCTTTCAAAAGAGTGGCTACAGGTGGTTCTTTTGTGTGACAGACTTTTAGCTTTGCTACAGTACATGGCTCTAATGGATGGCTGCAATACCACCTTTCTCAGAAATCACTAAAAGCACAAATAAATTCAATAGGTTCTCCCCTCACCTTTCAGGGCTTTTCTTGTGATGGCAAAGTGTCAACAGGTGTGATTGTTCAAGAATAGATGTGGAATTATTGCTGTGCATTAGAAAAGAGCACTTGTTTGGAAAATATCCACTGAGTAGAGATGTTATTAAGATTCAGAGCGTCTCACCTCCCCTTAGCAACTCCTGCAAATCAAAAGGTGTCCCTTGGAGTCCCCAGTTCTGATGGTGCCTGGTGGCCTGGTTTCCCTGTGCTGTTTCTGCTAGTGAATGGGCTCCTGTGTTAGGCAAGCGGTTCAGTCTCGGAGGTCTGCTCCAGCCTGAGCTGAGCTCTGTTGTGGTTTGAAGGGATGAGAATGTTGGGCTGTTGCTGCTAAGTCGCTTCAGTTGTGTCCGACTGTGCGACCCCATAGACGGCAGCCCACCAGGCTCCCCTATCCCTGGGATTCTCTAGGCGAGAATGCTGGAGTGGGTTGCCATTTCCTTCTCCAATGCATGAAAGTGAAAAGTGAAAGTGAAGTCGCTCAGTTGTGTCCGACTCTTCGCAACCCCATAGACTGCAGCCCACCAGGCTCCTCCGTCCAAGGGATTTTCCAGGCAAGAGTACTGGAGTGGGGTGCCATTGCCTTCTCCAGAATGTTGGGCTACTTGGATTTGAATGAAGATTGTCCACAAACCTGAACTGGTTTGATGGTTTTAACCCATTTAACTGGTGAAGTTAGTTTACTAACATATAAAGCAACTTTTGGACTGACTTCATGTTTTCTTTCTTGGCCCTTGAAGTCAGTCATAAAAGCCAAATTGGTTTGGGCACATCTGCCCTATGGCATACTTGAGACTTTTCCAGAGACCATATTAACATCTTCAGAAGCAAATAAGCTGTTAGACTAAATAACTAAGTAAAGTTTCTGTCCAAAAGGGATGTTATGAGAAACTATAGTCTGTGACTTTTGTGTTTAGTTAAAAATAAAGATTGTTTTAGTATAGTAAGCTGACATGACAGAGCCCTGTGCATTAACCATGTGATAATTATTTTAATTAATTCTAGAAACTTATTTCTCAATATCATACAAACTACTGTAGAGCTTAGGAACATCCTCTGTGCCTAAACCATCTTCTCCCATTCTGTGTTGCTATGGTATTACTTGGACTATACTTGAAAAATGTCCGAATGTATCAATATTATTTCTCCTAGCTTTATATAAAGAAAGCAGCTACAAAACATAAATAATTAAGGTGAGAAGTCTATCACATATCTTCAAAAAGTCCAACGATAAGTATTTGGGTTCAAACTCTGTTTTCTACAATGATTCCATAAGTGTAAAGACTTCTCTGGAAAATGCAATTATGAGCATATTACGATGTTAATTAAAAATTACTTTAAATTTTATAACGTATTATCTCCTGAAAATACTCTGATGATAAAGTTTAGGATTTAATCAACTAGAGAGTGAATGATAGTAAAATTGATTGAGTAACTCAATCTAAACATGAGAAAGAAATAGAGATCCTAGGGAAATAGATAAATGAGAGCATATAAGTCTAGAATGGAAATTATTCAACTCCATCAAATAACTTAAAAGTTAGAGAGAGGGTGAAGATGTTGCTCGGATTCAGAATTAGCAGAAGTGAGAGACGCCATTTTCCTGAAGTTGCATGAAGCCCTTCAAGATAAGAAAAGCACCAAGATAAGAAAAGGTTGCTCCGAGCATTGTATGAATACCACAGGAACTTCAGGTACCTCATCACTTGCCTCCCTCAGCAGGTATTCAGGGCACACCCTCCCCTGCTGTGAGCACTGGTACTCAGTTGCTTAGAATTGTCTTCTTTTTTGGAACCCCATGGACTGTCACCCACCAGGCCCTTCTGTCCATGAAATTTTCCCGTCAAAGAATATTGGATTGGGTTGCCATTTCCTCCTCCAGGGGATCTTCCCAACTCAGAGATTGAACCCTCATCTCATGCATTGGCGGCTGGATTTTATTTTTTACCACTGTGGTGCCTGGGAAGCCTCCCCTGCTGAGTAGATCCTTCCAAAAGTTGGACAGTTTGAAGATCTGTTCTACTGCTGTGTGTGGAGACATAGTCTTATGGGATGTTAGAGCTGGCAGAGACCCACAGAATCTTCCAGTTTAACCCTGACTTTTATAAAGAGGAAACTGAGGTCCAGAGAGGGAGATAAGCTTTCCTGGAGTCACGCAGAAATATTCCCATTGCCCTTACTTGATTTCCTAGGAGCCACTCACGCTGAAAGGGCTTCCAGACTGGCTCAGTGGAAAAGAATCTGCCTACCAATGCAGGAGACCTGGGTTTGACCCCTGGGTGGGGAAGATCCCCTGGAGAAGGATATAGCAACCCATTCCTGGCAAATCCCATGGACAGAGGAGCCTGGCAGGCTACAGAGTTGGACATGAGGTCTCAGAGTTGGACCCAACTTAGCAACTGAGCACACGCATATGCTTTCCACATATAGAAAGTAAAATTATTCCGCTTTCTTGCTACCACACAGATATTTTATTTAAAATACTCATTCTAATATTGCATATTACTACGTCTATCTTTAAGCAATTTCTCTTGATTAAAGTGCTCCTCTAATCCTGAATTCCCTGTCAGAACCAAACACCCCTGATTATTTATTGCTTGCAACTATCCTCTCGTTATGTCCTAAAAGCCTGCCTGTCCTCCCCACCAGGCGCCTATGGGCAGTGACCAGGGGTTCTTACCTTTCTTTGACTCTCTTACCCAGTAGGAGACAATATTAATAATATGGTGTGGTTGGTTCTAGATACCTCAACACATAACCTTTTGCCCCCCAAGAAGTCCCTGTACTTTTAGTTGTTGAAAGTTAGGGGATGTTGCAGAAGGTCTTATAAAGTGTTTTTTAAGAGGGTTTGATAGCTCTCAGAAGCTCCTTCTACAAAATTTCGTTTTGAGCTCCTAGTAATCCTATGAAGTTGCCTTAGAGTATCAATAAAAAGGGGCTTGTTTTTAGACGATAATAAAAGTTATGTTCTGATTAAAATATTCATTCCAAGATACTTTACATATAGGTAAAGAAAGAAAGTTAAGTACTTTATAGGTAAATAAGAAATTAATAGGTTTCTTAGGGGAGATGTTTTTGTTTATTTTCAGCGTGGTTTTGTTTTGTGAAATACTGGCTGGAAAATTCAGGCTTTGCATTCAGGCCTGACCCTGGTTAAGGATGTGAAGCTGGCTAAGCTGAGTCCCTTCAGGGCTTCACATGCCAGCAAAGCACCCCTCAGCAGGACACTCGACCCCCGGCTCCCCAGGCCGTCCTTACACATCAACATCCAAACATCTCATAAATGAAATAATGACCAGGCCCATCTGCAGCCCAAACTCCTGTGAGCAGAGCGGGAACTGAGGAACTGGGTCATTAAAATTACATCAAGGTCCTCAAGAACCACATTAGGGACGTGTGAGGAGAGGGTGTGCAGCTTGTCTCTAAAAGAGGGCCCTACTGGAAACCTAGAATGTTGAGTGGGAAGAGCTGAGGAATCTCTACAAATCTGGCCTCATCCCCCATCTGAGTATCAACCCCTTTGATCATTTAATTGATGGGGTAATTTCAGTTTTCTCCGTGTGTCACCAATAATTCTTCATGATGGAGGCAGTGTTGGATACTGGTCAAGATAAGCCTAGGTTCTGGAGGTAAATTCTCTCATGGACAACTTGTTATCCCCTGGGGCTTTAGTTTCCTCATCTCACCATTAGGGGGTACTAATATTACTACCTCACAGAGTCGTCATGAGGATAAAACTAATGTATCAAAGCATTTAGGACAATGCCTGGCATAGTAAGCCCTCAACTGGTATTAGGAGGATAAACATCATTATTTTGACATTAAGGAAGCATTGTGTGAATGGTTGGATATGTTGATTCCAGTCATTGGGAACAAGGCAGCCTAAAATATAAGATTTGATTTCCCTTATGTTAGCACTTAGACATAATTTTGCAAGCTGAAAACAGCATGGACCTTGAACATTAACCTAATATACCAAGAAATAAAAACACTAGTCAAGATGGCAGGAACAGCATAAATCACAGATACTATCTTTGTGTAATTTTTAAAAATTAGTGACAACAAAATTGCTTCTTTTCATTACACATTTATATGACTATGTGGATTTCATATTTCCAAAATGTCTAACAGTCTCCAACAGGAACTGTGACTTGACAAGATATTTGGCCCTCAACAAGTAGAAAAGCTTTTGGCTGGTGATAAAAAATTTAATGAGCTGATGGAGACAGAGGTTAAGTCTTCACATTGTGAGGTTCCATTGACTCTTCCTCAGCCTTGCCTTTATCCTCGTTTATATCTGAGTTTGTAAAAAGCCCTTGAAAGGCAGACTATTCATTAGTGGTTCCATAGTAGATGATTATGTTCAGTTGTTATTTCGTCTGTGCCACCGCTGTCTAGCTTTTGTTACGCAGCGAGACAAGTGCTACATAGAGCAAATGAAAGACAGGGTTTCAACACAAGTTAAAGCTTCCATTGTAAAGAGAGAGCGTTTTGAAATGGCCTTGTGAGAGGGCAGAAGCACTGTGCCAGGTGTAGCTGGACAACAAGGAAGAAAGCCACTCTCACAGCCTGGGCAGTCTGGGAGGGAGCCCACAGGGAGGTGAAAGGGGAACAGAGGGCACGCTCTTCCAGAGCGGCTCCTTGTCGGTAGTTTAAAAGATACTACGTTGGATAACGGGTTTTAAGACTATGGTGGGTATTAGAAGAGGCAGAGTGGGGGTGGCCGTTGGATTTCCAGAGACAGAAGTCAAAGGGTGGCCCCTGCATTTTAAATTCTAGTTTTGTGTACCCGCCCCCCACCCCCACCTCAGCCAACAGTGTCAGATACCACCTCCAAGCTTGCCACCACTCCAAAGGTAAAAAATGGTCAGACTCTGGACAGCAGACTTAAAGGCTAAAAGAACTTAGATTTCTTTCTGGTCTAGGAGTAAGCATAGGAAAAGCTGAGAAAGCTGTGGAAGATAATAAGAGTATTAATCAGTGATGGTGGTGCTTTCTCTTTCCTTTTTCAGTGGCCTTATAAAAGCAGTGGGGACTCCCCTGGGGGTCCAGTGGTTAAGACTGCACACTTCCAACGCAGGGGGCTCAGATTCGATCCCATGTTAGGGAACTAAGATCTCCTGTGGCACACCATGCAGCGCCACCCCCCCCCCCCAATTTTTTTAAGTGATAAAAGCAGTGATCTGAGGGTGCCAATCACAACAACAAAAAAGGGCCCTTCATGTGCAGAACGCTAACGGAAGGGTAGGTGACAGACTGGAGAGTCGTTGCTAGCCAGGTTTATAAAGTAAAAAGTGCTTCAGTAAGCTCTAATATTTACTCCCAGGAGTCAGGCACTTCTTTGTTTTGATGTCTCGTGTTTCATGAAAGACTTGCCATAGAGGAGGCAGCAGTGTTAAGTGGCATGAAGCCAGCCTGTGGCATTCCCTACCTCTGGGGTCAAAGATCGTAACATTGTAGGTGAATTTCAGAGGGGGCCAGATTATTCTGTGGCAAATAGTAACGTTTGCTGTCATGCGTGTTAAAAGTCTGGTAATCAAATCTCATGCCTCAGGGAGTGAATGCATCTTGCAAGGGGCCAGCCTTTTCATCTTCTGCTCCACCTTTGCCTACGGGAAACACGACAGATTCGGTGGGAAGGGAAGATGCGTACATCTTATTCATTGAAATCACACACCCTCCTGTGGCTCAAGAGCTAGGTGGGGAGCTGGGAGGTAAAAGGAGGGGAAAGTCTGGTTTCTCAGCTCTGGGATGTTGGCTATCTCTCTGGAAATTTCTCTGGACTGGCAAGTTTTGAGGATCTGCAAGGAAAGCCAAGACTTGACAACTAGCCTCCTGAGTCTGGGCAAGTCTTAGGGTTTGGCGGGAGAAGGTGGCCCTTTGAAGATGGCCCTTTGGTCAGGGTCCCCAGAGCATCTGGGGTCAGTTCCCTGCTTGCCAACCACCTGGACATGAGGAGGACTGGCCATCTTCATGTTCCATTTTCTTGCTGTCTCCCCCTTCTCTCCTTCTCTCTCTCATCTTTCTCTTTCTTCCATTCCAAGTAGTGGGAAAGAGCCTCTGTTTCTCTCTGAATGGCTGTTAAAAGCTCTGCAGCAGCAGTCCCCAACCTTTTTGGCACCAGGGATCAGTTCCATGGAAGCCAGTTTTTACCAGAGCAGTGGGGTGCAGGGGGATGGTGCAGGCAGTAATGCTCAGGGGAGTAGTGGGGCGGGGCAGAAGATGCTTTGCCCACTGGCCAACTGCTCACCTCCTGCTGTGCGCCCCAGTGCCTAACAGGCCACAGACTGGTACCAGTTTGCAGCCCAGGGATTGGGGACCCTTGCTTCACAGGACTCCAGTGCCAAGAGGCTCTAGAGAAATCCCCCCTCTCATTGCCTCAGGGAGGAGACAGAACCTGGGGCTGGTTAGAGTGCGGGGCCTGGTGGCCTGGCCATGGGCACTCTCCTCACTCCAGCACACTGCCTCCTGCCACCACTGCTGTACCCTCCCCCTCAGCACGCAGACATGCTCCCACAGTGTGCAGTATAAAGCAGAACCAGCAAGCTGTCTCTCCAGTCCCACGAGGGCTTCCCTGGTAGCTCAGCTGGTAAAGAATCCACCTGCAATGTAGAAGACCACAGTTTGATTCTGGGGTCGGGAAGCTCTGCTGGAGAAGGGATAGGCTACCCACTGCAGTATTCTTGGGCTTCCCTGATGGCTTAGCTGGTAAAGAGTCATCCGCAATGTGGGAGACCTGGGTTCGATCCCAGGGTTGGGAAAAATCCCCTGGAGAAGGGAGAGGCTACCCACTTCAGTAGACTGGTCTGGAGAATTCCATGGACTGTATGTATGTATGGGGTCGCAAAGAGTCCGACACGACTGAGCGACTTTCACTTTCACTTTGCAGCCCCATGTGCTCCTCACGCTCTTCTCTCTCTGCTCTCCTTCAGGTGTCTCAGGGGTCCACAGAGTGCTGTTTCTTCTGCTCAGGTCCCGTTCTCGTCTCTGTGGTTCCTTCCTGCTTCCTCTTCCACCATCCATTCTTGTCAACATCACAGGCAACTTCCATGTGGTCCAACCTGGTGATACTTTCAGGTTTCATCCTACCTCACCTCCCGGGATGCCACAGACCACCCCCACCTTCCCAAGCACTCAGTTTTTCTTTGTTTCTGTGACACTTCATTCTTTTGATTTTCTCCTCAGTTTCGTCACTGGTCCAGAGGTCTGTTCTCTCCCTAGGTGATCTCACCAACCCATTCCTTTAATAGTACGTGGCTGCCAAGGATCCCCAAATATGTTAAGCTCCAAATTCTTATATCCCGTGACTTCTTGGATGTCTCAGAGGCCTCTCAAATGCAAAATGGCCAGACCTGAACTCTTCCTATCCCCACTGCCCATCTCAGAATAAGAGATTTTCCTGAAAATCTTAGGAAATCAATCCAGACACCCGGAAACATGAGAGCCATTTTTCTGTCTCCCACCATGCATATCAAATTCTTCACCACATCCCATTAATTCTGTTTCTGAATTATTCTGCAATTTCATTCATGTCTCTTCTTTTCACTGCCACGAAGTCCAAGCCAACCTTACCCTTCACCTGGACAATGGCAACATCTCCCAACTAGTCTCCTCACTTCTACGTTTGCCCTTTTAGATTGAATCCATTCTTAAACGGAACTTATTTTTCTGTTTAATAATAGAGAGATCTGTTAACATAAGTTCAAGCATATGATTTTTCTGCTTATAATTTTTCCATTGCAACTTGATATGAAATTGAAAGTGAAGGTCGCTCAGCCGTGTCCAACTCTTTGCAACCCCGTGGACTATATAGACCATGGAATTCTCCAGGCCAGAATACTGGAGTAGGTAGCTTTTCCCTTCTTCAGGGGATCTTCCTGACCCAGGAATAAAATCAGGGTCTCCTGCATTGAAGGCAGATTGTTTACCAACTGAGCTATGAGGGAAGCCCTGCAACGTGATATGGCCTGCAGGAACTTGGTGCTACCAGATTCCGGGTCTCACCTTCTGTCTTGTCTCTCTAGTTCCCTCTGCAACGGTCCCCTAACCTCATTTCCATTCCAAGCCCTGTCCAGCCCCAGGCTTCCACATTACGGATCCTTCTACCTGGAATGCTCTTTCTCTCACCTTTTGCCTGACTGATTTCTGCCAGTTTGTCTCAGATCTTAATGCACAGTTGACCCTTGAACAAAATGGGTTTGAACTTACAGTATTTTCAGTGGTACATGCTACAATACCACGCAGTCTGTGGTTGGTTGAATCCATGAATGCAGAAGAGCCAAGCAAGCAGAGGGCCAACTATAAGTCATACACAGATTAACCCCCATATTGTTCATGGGTCAGCTGTGATTATCACTTCCTCATGGGAGCTTTCCTCAACTCCTGAACTAAATTAGACCCCTAGCTACGTTCTTTGTTCCTCATTCTTTTCCTTCATTTTATTTATTATAATTTATATTTATACATTCACTTGTTGACAGTCTTATATTCCCATAAGCTCCACGAGGTTAGGGGTTATGCTTGTTCATCATTATTACCTGGATCATGGGTCAATGCCTGCCACCTACTAGGTACTCAGTCTGTATCTGTTAGGAATGCATACTCATCGGGGTCGTCACCAACTATTGAGTGACACTCAAAAGGGAAGAAAGAGGCTGTCTGAGCAAGAAGAGCACGTAATCCTCTCAGCATTTTAGGCAGTATTATTATTTTCCTTCCAAGTCCTAAAATGAGTTACGATGTCCTCTGATGCTCAGTCTGATGGCAGAGTTCCTGAAAACCAAGTTCTTCCCTTAATTATTAAATGTGCTGTTGTGTCCTAGTTAGCTGGGTAGATCTACAAGAGCTGGAAAATCAACTAGTGGATAAGCACTCACTGAGCATACCCACCACTGAGACAGAGGTAATGAGAGGATAAGACTCTCAGGGCGTGACTAGCCCAGGTGGAAAGACACAGTCACAAAACAGTATACCCACGACAACAAGCACAACCGGTCTAAGGCATGTGATTTACACTGTCTCTACAGATGTCTGCCTGCCCACATGGGCTGGTGAGGTGGTATGCTAGCAAGAGCTGATCACAAGACAGGGCTCCGGTCCTGTGTGTTTGTGAGATGCTGGGTAAGCCGCTCTGTCTCTCTGGGCCTCAGCTTTCTCCTCTGTCTAATGAGGATAAGGATGCTTCTCTCTCCTGCATCACAGAAAAGGGAGAGAAATCATGGTGGGCACAGGGGCTCTGGGTGCAGCAGACCTGGCTCATGCAGCATGTGACATAAGCCCTCTTGGAGGAGACTGCCATTAGCCCCACTGTAGAGCTGCCAAGCAGACGACCCACAGACCGCAGAACAATTATACCAAAGAAATTCTCACACTGTTAAGAAAGTTCTAGGACCCACAACAGATTTCCCAACCTGAGGATGCGGCAAAGAGACTGAGAACCCCCAGAGAATCTGACGTTGAAGGCCAGTGGGATTTGATTACAGAACTTCCACGGGCCTGGGGAAACAGACTCTTGGAGGGCACAAACAAAACCTTGTGCACACCAGGAGCCAGGAGAAAGGAGCAGTGTCCCCACAAGAGACTGAGCCAGACTTGCCTACGAGTGTCCAGGAGTCCCTGGCAGAGGTGTGGGCAGTGGCCTGCTGTGGGGTCAGGGGCACTGAAAACAGCTGTGGCTGCACAAGTCCTGCTGAAGGAGGTAGCCGTTACCTTCCTTACCTCCACTATAGTTTGGCCTCAAACAAAACAACAGGGAGGGAACCCAGCCCTGCCCATCTACACAAAATTGGATTCAAGATTTACTGAGCATGGTCCCACCTGTCAGAACAAGACCCAGTTTCCCCCACAGTCAGTCTCTCCCATCAGGAAGCTTCCGTAAGCCTCTTATCCTTATCCATCAGATGGCAGAGAATATGAAAACCACAATCACAGAAAACTAACCAAATTGAAACAGTGAGAGACTATGTTTGGGGGCTCCAAAATCACTGCAGATGGTGACTGCAGCCATGAAATTAAAAGATGCTTGTTCCTTGGAAGAAAAGCTATGACCAACCTAGACAGCATATTAGAAAGCAGAGACATTACTTTTCTAACAAAGGTCTGTCTAGTCAAAGCTATGGTTTTCCCAGTAGTCTTGTATGAATGTGAGAGCTGGACTATAAAGAAATTCCAAGGCTGAGTCCAAAGAATTGATGCTTTTGAACTGTGGTGTTGGAAAAGACTCTTGAAAGTCCCTTTGACTGCAAGGAGATCCAGCCAGTCCATCCTAAAGGAAATCAGTCCTGAATATTCATTGGAAGGACTGATGCTGAAGCTGAAACGCCAATATTTTGGCCACCTGATGGGAAGAACTGACTCATAGGAAAAGACCCTGATGCTGGGAAAAATTGAAAGCAGGAGATACCTGGAGTAACAAGCAAGTTTGGCCTTGGAGTACAAAATGAAGCAGGGCAAAGGCTAACAGTTTTGCCAAGAGAATGCACTGATCATAGCAAACATCCTCTTCCAACAAGACAAGAGAAGACTCTACACATGGACATCACCAGATGGACAATACTGAAATCAGATTGATTATATTCTTTGCAGCTGAAGATGGAAAAGCTCTATACAATCAGCAAAAAGAAGGTTGGGAGCTGACTGTGGCTCAGATCATGAACTCCTTATTGCAAAATTCAGACTTAAATTCAAGAAAGTAGGGAAGACCACTAGACCATTCAGGTATAACCTAAATCAAATCCCTTATGATTATTCAGTGGAAGTGACAAACAGATTCAAGGGATTAGATCTGACAGAGTGCCTGAAGAATTATGGATGGAGATTCATCATTTTGTACAGGAGGCAGGGATGAAGACCATCCCCAAGAAGAAGAAAGGCAAAATGCTTGTCTGAGGAGGCCTTACAAATAGCTGAAAAAAGAAGAGAAGCAAAAAGAAAGAGAGAAAAGGAAAGATATACCCATCTGAATGCAGACTTACAGCAAGGAGAGATAAGAAAGCCTTCTTCAGTGATCAGTGCAAAGAAATAGAGGAAAACAATAGAATGGGAAAGACCAAAATCTCTTCAAGAAAATTAGAGATACCAAGGGAACATTTCATGCAAAGATGGGCACAATAAAGGACAGAAATGGTATGGACCTAAAAGAAGCAGAAGATACTAAGAAGAGGTGGCAAGAATACACAGAAGGTCTATACAAAAAAGATCTTCATGACCCAGATAATCACGATGGTGTGATCACTCACCTAGAGCCAGACATCCTAGAATGTGAAGTCCAGTGGGCCTTAGGAAGCATCACTATGAACAAAGCTAGTGGAGGTGATGGAATTCCAATTGAGCCATTTCAAATCCTGAAAGATGATGCTGTTAAAGTGCTGCACTCAATATGCCAGCAAATTTGGGAAACTCAGCAGTGGCCACAGGACTGGAAAAGGTCAGTTTCCATTTCAATCCCAAAGAAAGGCAATGCCAAAGAATGTTCAAACTAATGCACAGTTGCACTCATTTCACATGCTAGCAAAGTAATGCTCAAAATTCTCCAAACTAGGCTTCAACAGTACGTGAACTGAGAACTTTGAGATGTTCAAGCTGGATTTAAAAAGGCAGAGGAACCAGAGATAAATTGCCAACATCCATTGGATCACAGAAAAAGCAAGAAAGTTCCAGAAAAACATCTACTTCTGTTTTATTGACTGTGCCAAAGCCTTTGACTATGTGGATCACAACAAACCATGGAAAATTCTTAAAGAGTTGGGAATACCATATCACCTTACCTGGCTCCTGAGAAATCTGTGTGCAGGTCAAGAAGCAACAATTAGAACCAGACTTGGAATAATGGACGGGTTCCAAATTGGGAAAGGATTACACAAAGGCTGTCACCCTACTTGTTGAACTTATATGCAGAGTACGTCATGTAAAATGTTGGGCTAGATGAAGCACAAGCTGGAATCAAGATATCCAGAAGAAATATCAGTAACCTCACATATGCTGATGATACCACCCTTATGGTAGAAAGCGAAGAGGAGCTAAAGAGCCTCTTGATGAAAGTAAAAGAGGAGAGTGAAAAAGCTGGTTTAAAACTCAACATTCAAAAAATGAAGATCATGGCATCTAGTCCCATCACATCATGGCAAATAGATGGGGAAACAATGGAAACAGTGACAGGCTTTATTTTCTTGGGTATCCAAAATCACTGCAGATGGTGACTGCAGCCATGAAATTCAAAGACACTTGCTCCTTGGAAGAAAAACTATGACAAACCTAGACAGCATCTTAAAAAGCAGAGACATTACTTTGCCAACACAGGTCCATCTAGTCAAAGCTAACCCCTTGGACTGCAAGATCAAACCAGTCAATCCTAAAGGAAGTCAGTCCTGACTATTCATTGGAAGGAGTAATGCTAAAGCTCCAATATTTTGGCCACCTGATGTGAAGAACTGACTCATTGGAAAAGACCCTGATGCTGGGAAAGATTGAAAGCAGGAGGAGAAGGGGATGACAGAGGATGAGATGGTTGGATGGCATTAGCAACTTGATGGACATGAGTTAGAGCAAGCTCCAGGAGTTGGTGATGGACGGGGAAGCTTGGCGTGCTGCAGTCCATGGGGTTGCAGAGTCAGACACACCTGAGTGACTGAACTGAACTCAACTCCGCCACCTGGGAGAAGCTGATATGGCTCTTATTTCAGAGATGTGGGTTCCAAGAGGTAAGATGTCCAGGCTCACAGCTGCTAACAGATAGCCATGGTCAAAGTCCTAGCCTGACAGTGAAGTTTATGTTCTTACCTGTCCCAGGTAAATGTGAGGCTTTATAACTGGAAAGTACTGTCAAGTATCATTTCATTGTTTTATGAAAATACTAGTCAGCCACAGATGAACAACTGAGTTCTATTCAGTCGCTCCCAAATATTGTTGACTGTCTTTGGACTCTGTGCCCGGTGCCAGAAACCGTGGGTGTCATCAGGGAACATCTTAGAGAAAAGGTAAAACTAGAGATAATCTTTTCACCCTTTCTCAAAGTCTTTTTTCATTGGTTTTCTTTGTCTAAAAGGTTTTTTTCATAAACTCTTGCAGTGATTCTATATTTTTAACATGTAGTTTATACATCTCCTTTTTTGAAGGAACACATCTATGATATAAAATGGGAAACACCTGTGTTGGGGGCACATTTATGAGTAAACAGTAAGCTGCTGTCACGAGCAGTTAAAACTAAACTGCCTTTGTCAAACTGAGTTAACGAAGTATCTTTTGTGACACGGAATCCTTGACACATTCATCATGGTTGTGTGGATTCTCTCAGAACTCTAAGCACCGGCTGACTGGAACCAGCTTCCCTGTTGTGTGCACAAATGAATCCATTTCCACAGCGCCCTGCATGATCTTGCCTGAGCCACACGCTCAAGTTGGAGCTGACCCCACTGACCTGCTCCGAAGCGCGGGGCTCTGAGATCTAGCAGAGGTAATAAATTTGTTCTGGTACAGAATCAGAGAGGTGACCATCTATCCCAAAGCCTCGGTTTAGAGGAGGAGGTAGAACCAGTGGGGTTAAGAGGTATGGGCAGGTCACTGAGCTTATCAAGTGGCAGAGCCAGTACTAGGATGACGGTCCGGCTCCTGATGAACAAGGAAACTGTTGTAGACATGACTGGAGCTCACTGAAGTTTCTGCATATGGGAGGATTGGCCCAAAGTTAGGTGTGGCCATGTAATTTGCTCTGGCCAACAAACTATGAATGGGTTTCTGTCACTTCTGAGCAGTGCATTTAAGAGCCATGTTGTAATCATCCGTGCTCTCTTCCCTTGATGTAGTGAATCCTGAAACTTTGCATTGAGATGTTGACTTAATAAGATAGTAGAGCCTCTGTCTTCATGTAAAGACTGGGATGCAGAAGCTCCCAGCCAGTCTGCTTTGGATGTGTAGTATGAGCAAGACAGTTCCGTAGCATAACTAGCCTATCCTGACCACCAGACAGGATGGACCAGTGTGCAGGTTAGTGTTTGGGACCATGCAAAGAGTGTATGGATGTGAGAGCTGAACTATAAAGAAAGCTGAGCGCCGAAGAATTGATGCTTTTGAACTGTGGTGTTGGAAAAGACTCTTGAGAGTCCCTTCGACAGCAAGGAGATCCAGCCAGTCCATCGTAAAGGAAATCAGTCCTGAATATTCATTGGAAGGACTGTTGCTGAAGCTGAAGCTCCAATACTTTGGCCACCTGATTTGAAGAACAGACTCATTGGAAAAGACCCTGATGCTGGGAAAGATTGAAGGTGGGAGGAAATGGGGATGATAGAGGATGAGATGGCTGGATGGCATCACTGACTCAAAGGACATGAGTTTGAGTCAACTCCAGAAGTTGGTGATGGACAGGGAGGCCTGGTGTGTTGCAGTCCATGGGGTTGCAAAGAGTCAGACACGACTGAGTGACTGAACTCCACTCAACTCAACTCAGAGTGTATCTCTCATTTAAGAATAAACCAGGACCTCTTTTCCATTCCCCAAGGAAGTGGCAGAGTGGACTCGGGGTCAGAGAGATCTAGGTTCCCATCACAGCTTACTCAGGGCTGACAGTGTAACCCAGATCACAACCCTGAGTCTCCCTGAGCTTCAGTTCCTTTATTTGAAAAGCAGGGGTGATGGTCTCAGCCTGGTGGGATTAATCTGAATATCAGTTGTCTGAGGTAGACCATAGGACCACTCACAAATGTTTGTCAATTCCACACGCAGAGTCCTGTCCACTGACAAAAATAAACCTGAAGAAAAACATTAAAACTCCTGTCCAGTCTTTTCAACACCTCTGACTTCTCTGAAGGAATCCTGTTGTGCAGAATCTCATGAGGGCTAAACGCGCTAAACGCGCCTCTGCATTTAGGGTTCTTCACAACATGGGACCTCTTAATGGTTGCAAGAAGGTTTTAGAGCAGACTCTCTACACATTCTCATTTCCCTCTGGACACACACAACTGTTGTAATGAAAATAAGATGACGAAGCTGGGGGGAGAATGATTGAGCAGAACTAGTACCTTAAATTTTCCCCTGCTGGTTTAAACAGAAGTGTCTGGAGGATTCTCTTTGTGAACCAGGCTTCATTTAAAGTCTCAGAAGCATGGTTGAGGGGTAGACTTTTGCTCAGAACATTGCTAATTAACTGAACTGTAAAACCAAATTCTCTACTAAGAGTTTTCTGATCTAGAGAGGAGTCTGTAGCCAGCTCTATTTTTTTTTTAACTTTTCATTTTGTACTGGAATATAGCTGATTAACCAACAATGTTGTGGCAGTTTCAGGTGACCAGCAAAGGGACTCAGCCATACACACATGTATCCATTCTCCCCCAGACTGCCCTCCCATCCAGGCTGCCGTACAACACTGCCAGAGTTCCATGTGCTATACAGTAGGTCCTTGTTGATTGTCCATTTTAAACAGAGTGTGTGCATGTCGGTCCCAAACTCCCTATCTTTCCTTTCCCTCATCCCTCCCCTCAGCAACCATAGTACTTCTCCAAGTCTGAGTCTCTTTCTGTTTTGTGAGTAAGTTCATTTGTATCCTTTCTAGATTTGTGGCCAGCTCTTTCTGGTTACCCCTTGAAACATAGTATTTGTGGGAAATATTCCCATCCTGTTTGGGATGTGTTTAGGAGCTATTTTAATAACATTAAAAATGCAGAAATCAGTTTTCCTGTGGTATCTTGAGTACTAATCCATGCCAAACTTTAGAAAGAGTATTTTCTTTCTTTCCATTAGGCTCTTATCTATATAGATTCATTTCTTCACTGGCTATATAGTTATATAATTAAAGCTAATTGGGGCCATTTCAATTAATCAAATGGCTTTGAAGTAGAATTTTTAAGGTCAAAAGAAATCAACACCTGGAATCTTGTTGAAGTCTTGGTGGAATTAATATATTTATAAAATCTCATTATGCTCTTAAAAAAAAAACAGGCCAGCAGAGGAAAATTTCACAAATTCCAATTGTAACCTAATTCTATAGTTAGGTGGAGTTATGGGAAAATTTGTTTAATTGTGAAAAAGGTCATAGTGTTTTCTAAGGAAGACAGCTCCCTAACTCCTTGTATGGCTGTCTTCCACTTACACCTTCCTCTCCTTCTCAATCTCTGTCTTTCCTCTAAGTCTGTGTACTAAATATCAGATAGCCTTAGCAAAGTTTTCAAGAAAAATATCATTTGGAGAACCTCTTGGTTCAAGATGGACATTTCTGCATTGTCTGTTTGAGCATTTGGTTCCTAAGATGCTTTGTTTCCTGCTTAGGTTAAGATTTGACAGAATTACATGGCTAGAGCATCAGGAATACCTTGAGAAATGTCTTTTTCTGATAAACTCTTGTATCCTTCATTCTGGGCCTCCAGTATTAGATACTTTATCAGTAACTCAAGAGAGAACATTTTAAATTCATACCAGGAAACATTTCAGTGGTCTAATTGGAAGAGCCAGTGGCTTTTACACATATTAAAACCCTTCAAGGTGGAGGAGGCAGAAATCTATAAGAATCTTGAGCCTTGTTAACCCATTTGAGTCTGATTCTTGGTAGCAACTTCCTGGCACATTGCCCTCACATCACACAACAACACTGTTGAACAGAACCTGCTGCTCTGTGTTTCCGGAGAGGAGGTTGCACATCAGCGATGCAAAGATCCCAACCAGGCAAGTGTGGGGTTGCTGAGAAACTAGAGCACAGGGTCTTGCGGATGCAGCAGAAGGTAGCGTGCTCATCCTGCTCCCGAGCAGAGCATAAACCCTGGGTCAGAGGCGGGACTGCTTCTGAGAGTGGCTCCAAGGGGAGTTGCTGTAAGGCACTGGGCACACCTGTGCTGTGTGGCTGTCACAACATCAGGATGGGTGTTAAAATGTCCCTCTTATAAACAGGGGACAGTTTTGATGCAGTCACAGGAATACCTGATCCAGACACTCAAGCTAACCCGTTATCCTACACAAAACAGACTGCAAATTTTAATCCAGTGAGCTAAACTGCCTCGTTTGCCATCATAGACACAAATCTAGAACTGGCCGAAATGTTATTTCCCCTCTGCCCCACTAAAATGTCAACAAAACCAAGTTGATTGTCTGGTCTGTATGGCTTCACTTTCAGATACTGTCCACTAAGTCCTTTTACAGAGTAGATTAAGTTGAACTTGGTTGATCAAGCAAAATTGCTGATCTACCTTCAGCACTCAATTAGCCAGGGGTTATAGCTCCAAGAATACACAGACATACGGATCAGACATGGGGACATAAACCTGAATTGGGAGCCTGAAAGGATTTAAAGGCAACTGTTTCTTTCCCCCAAATGTCTGAGGAAGGGCAGGTAGCCCAAAGTAGACAGTTCCCAGAAGCGTTGGGTATTTGGCCAGTGCCTTCTTATGAGGTTCTAACTCAGTTCTCTGGAGAAAGAGAAAAAACATATGAAGCTTATTATTAAGGAAAACACACCCAGGATCATGTCTGGGGGGCCAGCTCTCAGAGCATGTGACAGCTCTCAGAGCATCTGTTATCATTTCCTGATAACAGATCTTCTTCAGTTAAGCTGGACTTGATTGATCAAGCAAATGGCTGATCATCTCATCTTCCTTCTCCCATGACTGAAGAGTAGCATTTGAGTAGGATCTTAATTCTTTTACAAAATGCTTCCTGGTAATTGGGTCTTTTGATTCCTACCATAGACTGTGCTATGCAGGTAATAATAATCCCGTACAGAGCATATGATTCACACACAGAAGGAAAGCGTGTCCTGAGATGGAGGTCGCAGACAGTGCCCCAGCTGTGTTTTCAGCCTTCAGGGCTTGCGCTCCCTTTCGTGTCTGCCTTAATCTCTCAAGTCTTCATCAGATAGTGTCCTCATGGAGCAATTCTAACCAGAGGGTCCGGGAATGAAAACATCTCTCCGTATTTTAGCATCTTTCTTTGTTGATAAATACTGTTGCCAACTTCATGGTCTTCCCTGGTGGCTCAGTGGTAAAGAATCTGCCTGCAATGCAGGAGACCAGGGTTCAATCCCTGGATCAGGAAGATCCCCTGGAGAAGAAAATGGCAACCCACTCCAGTATTCTTACCTGGGAAATCCCACAGACAAAGGAGCCTGGTGAGCTACCATGGGGTTGCAGAAGAATTGGACACCACTTAGCGACTTTACTACCTCCACCACTATATATATATATATATATAGCCAACTTTTCAACACAAACTGCTTACACAGACCTTTTCTCTAGGACAAAGTGAGTGGTGCTGCTGCTGATGGTTTTTCAGCACTCACTTTGAGGACAAATACGTTGGCTGCTGGAGCATCCTCTAAGCCGTTTGACTGTTGAATACAGCAACCCCCTTGCCTAGTGAGTGCCTTTGGGTGTTAGCAGTGGAATGTTCATGACAGAAGATACCTTGGCAAATCTGGGATTGAAAGGTGGTAGTTGGCCATTCTTTATGATAGAGATACCCACTTTAATATGTAAAGTAAGGCTCTGATGCTTCAGGGGTTTCCCCCAAGTTCCTAATTATTGTCTTATCTATCCAGCTGCCACTGGGCTTGAAAGCTGTGTCTGGTGCTCTACCTTTACTGCAATGTGTATGCCTTTTGGAAGAAGGGATTAAGGTAGAAAGCAGTGATGTCCTCTCCCACCACATGGGTCTCTCCCACTACAGGCTCCCTGGCACTGCCCTTGAGAGGAAGAGGAAGAGCGAGGCCTCAGTGGGCCCTACCTTTAGACTCACACAAGGTTACAGCATCCTTTGGCGAACTTCGTATTTGATAGGCAAGCACTTTGTGCTTCCTGAGGCAGGCTGGGTAAAGCCAGCATCGTTGTTGCCTTCTAGAAGAAACGGGCTAACCCTGGTCCCGGGGCCAGCGTTAGAGAGAGAGCTAGAACTGTTTCTCTAGGCTTTCCTCGCTGATTTCCCCACGAGCAGCGGCAGGCCCCTTCTCTCGGCAGTTTGTCATCATCTTGTTACCATGAAAGTCACATCTCAGTTTGGGCTGCAGGGCTCAGATAATGCACAAGCACCATGTTAAATGTTATGATGTGAAGCTTCATTTATTCCTTCAACAATTCACTTCAGAGCTGGGGCTGTGGCTTTGCAAAATGCTCTTTCTCCCTGGCTCTTTTCTTCTCCCAAATCCCTTTCTCTTGCTCTCTTTCTTCTATTGACCACTTGTTAAATCTTTTTGTTTGTTTCCCCCCTTTCTCCTGGGACCCTCCGACAGGCAGGCTTGCCAGATTCATTTTCTGATCAAAGCTGTTTGATTTGGTCAATTTTGCCACATTGGAGACGTTCTCTATTACAGAGATAAATAGCTTTGGGCTAACTGTCAACGAAAACTTGTAAGCTAATAAATTATTCCAATTTCTTCCCGCGGATTTCTCTGGAGACAGCCCTAGGAAATACACTTTTTGATTAGTAAATTTCTCTGTGTGTGTGTCTGGACATTCAAATGTGTCGGCTTTGATTAGCACCATTGCTTTTCAAGTCGACGTTGGCTGAGGGGCTGTCAGTGGCGGGCAGCCCTGATGCATAATGCATCAACTGGGCCCGGAAACAGGAGCCTCTTCCAAGACTGGAAAGGCGGGAAAATTGCTCTAACAACCCCGCTGGCTTACTCTGCACCAAAGGGAGCTCAGCTTGAAAGTCTTGACAAGACTTGCTCGGGCTGCGGTGGAAGCCACCCACACTGGGCAAAGAGTTTGAAGAGACCACGACCAAGGGCCTGCCAAGAGCCAAAGCCGTTGCTCCATCTGCTCTGGCCACCGCCGCCTCCTCCCACAGTTTGGCCCTTGCATCCTCACCCACGCCTCCCGCTCCGTCATCCTGGAGTCTTTGGGCAAAGGCCAGCTCCTTCCAGGCAGGCCCTGAGTTTCCTCGGCCTCCCCTTGGATTCCAGTTCACCGTTTGTCTAGTTAAGGGCCCGTGGGTTGTTATAGAAACAATATTTTGGCTATAACAAATCAATCGGTGCGTGTGAACACAAACATACAGATCATTTATCAACTGAAAAATACCCTAAATTATGACCTTTCTAAAACCTATCAGAAGGGCGAGTGAATGCATAACGTAAATTAAAGTTTGAAGGGTCAGCGGTTTTTACTTTCACTATTCATCTTTCTTTCACCTTATAGGTTTAAGAACAAGAGGGCTGTGTAATTACATTTCAATGGGGTGCAGCGGTTCATTATTCCCGGCTATACCAATCTGCTGCAACATTTCCAATGCAGTCAGGTACATTTTAGCAGATATTAGTTGGTGTAAGACCATACTTGCTCTTTGGGACTGGTAACATCTTTTAATGCATAACAGTGCTGTCATCTCAATTTCAAAAAGGCTAAAAGGGTGAGGGTGTTTTTCTCAGATCAGTCCAGTTGTTCAGATTTTATAAAGGTGGTCAAGCCCAGCTGGCAGTTCTTCCCAGATAGTGCTCACCCTTTGCCTCTAGTCGGTGGTCCCATTTCTCTGATCACTGTTTCCCTAAGCCCCACCACCCATGCGTCAGTAGACCTGGTTTTGTGCCAGAGCCCACTGCACTGATGGAAATGGGTGGCTTCCAACAGAAAACCCATCTGCTGCCAGTTATCTGGCCTTGGCAGGGGTGTGGTGGCGGCCTTGTGTTCGGTCTGTCCGCGGAGCCCATAGGCACCTTCAGAAGTGACTGGTGTGCTCTGCTCCAGAGTCCACGGGCTTGGTGGCGTCAGCAGAGGCAGGCTAAAGAGACCTCTTGTGTCCTGAGGAAATCCTGTAGTATAGAAGCAACCTTCACAGTGTTCTTCAACAAAAAAGCCAAGCCCAGAGCAATGGGTAAAATTGAGTTCCATTTAAACCGAAATATGTGTGTCAGTGAAAATGTATATGAATGTATGCATATACGTGTGTGTGCACAGGAATGAGTATGTATGAAAATCCAGATAAAAGGCTGGGAAAATGTACATCGAATGGCAGAGCAGTTGTGACTGAGAAGGGAACTCATGCAGAATTATCACTTCTGTATTTCCGCAATATTTGACCCATAAGATTATATTTGTATTTTACTTGTTGATAAGAAAGAAAGAAAAAACAGGAAAGATGGAAGGGAGGGAGGGAGAAGGAAAGGAAGGGAGGAAGGAAGGAACTTTTATTTTTATTGTTTTAATCGTGGTAAAAATACACCTAACAACAACAAAAATACACATAATGTAAACTTATCATCCTTACTATTTTTAAATGGACAGCTCAGTAGCATTAGGTATATTCACATTGTCATGTAACCAATCCCCAGAACTTTCCCTTCTTGTAAAACTGGAACCCTGTATTCATTAAAGAGCAATTCCCCATTGTTTCCTCCCCCCAGTTCCTTTCTCTTGCTGTGACTTTACCTACTCTGAGTGCCTCAAACAAGTGAAATCATACGGTATTTGTCCTTTTGTGACTGGCTTCTTTCACTTAGTGTTACATCCTCAGGGGTCAACCATGCTGTTGGACCCTGTGTCAGTTTTTCCTCCCTTTTAAGGCTGAATGAAAAGACCCTGATGTTGGGAAAGATTGAAGGTGGGAGGAGAAGGGGACAACAGAGGATGAGACGGTTGGATGGCATCACCGACTCAGTGGACATGAGTTTGGGTAAACTCTGGCAGTTGGTGATGGACAGGGAGGCCTGGCGTGCTGCAGTCCATGGGGTCGCAAAGAGTCGGGCACGACTGAGCGACTGAACTGAACTGACTTAAGGCTGAATGATATTCTGTTGTATGTACACATCATATTTTGGCTTTCCCTTTATCTGTTGGTGAACTCCTGGGTCACTTCTACTTGGCCATTCTGAATAATGCTGCTGTGGATAAGAGCATGCAAATATCCCTTTGAGACTCTGCTTTCAGTTCTTTTGTGTATATGCCCAGAAGTGGAGTTGCTGGATTATATGGTAATTCTCTCTTTAGTTTTTTGAGGGAAGGACTCTTTCTTAAAAAACAAACTTTACTACTGTCCTAGACTCACTCAGGATTTAGGACCTAACTACTTGCAGCTCCACACATGAATGGCTGATGTCAAGAAAGCCAACCCCCATCCTAGCTGAACTGGGAGAACGTCCCAGTGCCCAGGAGTGTGAAAGGCTTTAAGATACCCACGAAGCCACCCCTGACAGTGCTTTTTGTTAAAATGGTAATTCTTAGTGGATTTACTGTTTGAGCTCCCTGAATTCCTGCCAGGCAGATCAGCAATGAGAAGGTAGATAGCTCCATCAGGAACCCACCCCCAGGTAGTGGCCATCTGTGCTCTGATTGGTCCAAGGCACAGACAGCTAGATCACACTGCCTCTAGCCCATGCGAGGTGGTAACCATAAAAAGCTATTTCCTAAGTAAGTGGTGTTTACCTAATCTTGGCCAAGGGTTCAGAACGCTATAGAATAGTGCAACTAGACAAAAATAAGAGGGCCCTTTCTAGCATTGAGTTTTATCTTCAGAAATGAATGGGGCCTGAATCCGCCTGTTGGGAAATGTTATTTTCCAAAGTAACTTCTATGCTTGGTGTGACCTGAGTTGGACCCTTGGCTTGCTCCTGTGCATACATTCCCAAGAAGCTGTTTGAGAAAGTTTGTAAAGTATGTTGAAAGCTACTGAAGTTTGATCACTGAATGTCTCTTTTTCCCAACGCAAGTCTAAGTGTTCTCTTCACACAACTTAGAGAGTTAATTGACTCCCCACTCTAGCAATCTTCCTCTCTCTGACAAAAGTCTAAAATCCCTTATTTCCCAGAAGGTGTTCTCTTGAGGTTTCTAAA